>NC_135147.1:627500-645000 GCF_051014445.1 Colletes latitarsis
ATACAAAAATGCATTCATACTGCCATGCCCAGTCAACAAGTAACACACATACAGCCCCGGCTCAAAACTCACATTCATACCCGAAAACCTAACACTCGGTATAAACTCATACGTCACTCTTCCATTCCGACTCTCATCCCATCTTCTCTGCCAGTGCTCATATGCTCTCACATTCACAAAATTCTTACACTCCTCCAGCGACATTCCCTCCACTTCGGCACCATCCACAAAATCTCTCACACTCAATCTCACCCCCTTGGCTATCTTAAACAATACACTCCTTACCCTACACTCGAGGTCCCATGGCAATGCCCCCATCAGCACTTGCATGGCCTCCGTCGACACTGTCCTACACACATTCAAACACGCATACATAACCAACCGCTGACACCTATTCATCAAATCCCTTGCATACTGAAACTCCATCACATCACCCCATACACTGGCACCATACATAACACACGACACAAACAAACCCTTATATATCATTCGCATAGCACGCTTCCTCATACCCCATTCACGCCTAAGCACACGCCTCATCTGCCCTACCACATTCGTAACTTTCACTCTCAAATACTCTAAATGCACTTTAAAGTGCATCCTCTCACTCATCCACACACCCAAATACTTAACACTCTCCACATACGCAATCAATCTACCACCCACACGGACATTCGGACGTCTGGTAGCAGCCAGACTCCCTTTCAACAACATCAAAACAGTCTTACTCTCAGACACACCCACACCAACACGCTGCCCCCAATCACTCACAATCGTCATCCACTCCGTTCCCTTTCGCTCTAGCTCCACCCGATTCCGCCCTTCCACCAACAAAACCAAATCATCCGCATACGCCACACACTTACACCCAGCCTCGGTCAGCCGCCACAGGAGTTCATCCATCATCAGGTTCCATATAAATGGACCACAGATGGAACCCTGCGGACAGCCCCGCCGCACCTCCTTCCACACCACATCATTCGCACCCACCATACACACCATCCTCTCCCTAAAATAACTCTCCCATAACCCGATCTCCTCGCATCCCACATCCCTTAACTTCCCAATCACCCTCCCCCATTCAAGATTATCAAACGCACCCTTGAAATCGACAAACACTCCAAGCACATACTTCCTCTCACTATCTCTCACATACTCCTTCACACACAACCAAGCACTCTCCGTCGACCTGCCCCTCACAAACCCATGCTGCGCCGGGCTCATCCTGTCACCCACCTTCCGCTCAAGCCTCCTCACCATCATCTTCTCCAGCACTTTCCCAAACACCGACAGCAGACATATCGGCCTGTAGGACCCAGGATCCGACCGCACTTTCTCCGGCGATTTCAACAACACAATCATTCTCGCTTTCTTCCACTCAACCGGAAAATACCCCCCGGCCAAGCACAAATCATACACTCTCTTCAACCACTCCGGAATCACCCTCCACACAACACGCAACATTTCCACACTGATCCCATCCAACCCCGGCGCCTTACGCAACTTCAAAGCTCTCACAGATTCATCCACTTCATTCCATTCAAAACCCATCCCACCGAGGTCCCCATACAGCCTCCGTCCTTCATCCATACCTATGTTGGCAGCAGGGAAAAACCTGTCCACCAACATATCCACACTCTCCCTCCACGTACTCGACACCACCCCATCCACTTTCATCGCACTCAATCTATCCCTCGCATACTTCCCACGACAAATCTTGTACACAGGACCCCATGGATCAAGGTTGGAAGATTCACTCACAAACTCTCTCCAATTCCGTTCTTTCGCCCTCCACATCTCACCCTTGTACTCCGACAACAACCTCCTATACTCCATCCTCCTTTCCTCAACATTCACACCCCGTCTCCTAGCCTTCTGAAGCCTACGTCTGCCCTTCCTCACTTCCCTCTTCAGCCTCTCCAAAGCCTCCGTCCACCACACAATCTTCCCCACATTCACGCGCTTAACCTCCTTAAACCTTCTCCTGTTCGCCTCACGTATCCACGACATCATCATCTCCAACATCCTATCCACACCCATCCCATCCATGTCCCCTCCATACGACCGCAGGCCCTCCCTCAAATCATCCATATATCCCTCCCAGTCAGCATTCCTAGTGGACCATCTGGTCCCCACATCCACTTCATCCCTACCCACCTGATCACTCGTCATCACAACCAAAATCACATTATGATCACTCACTCCCCAATCATGCTTAACACTCCATTCAAACCTGCACCCCACACACACATCATTCACAATCGTCACATCTATATCACTTTCACCCCTCATACCCGAAAACGTATAATATTCACTCGGCTCATTCAACACAGACATCCCATTCGCCAAGATCCATTCCTCCAACACCTCCCCACGCATTTCACTCACCCGTGACCGGCCACCGCCCTTGCTAAACCACAAGGGCGAAACAGCGTTCGCATCCATCCCAACTAACACACACCTGCCCCTCGCAAAATTCCGCACCCCATCCATATAAGCCAAATACGGCTCGATGTCCTGCCCATACTGGCAGTACATCGACACAACATACATCTCCCCAAAATCCCCTTTCAACCAAACACAGACACCCCACTCATTCGTACACTCTCTCACACACATAACCTCCAGCCGCGCATCATTCACAACTATAGCAGCTCTAACCACTCCACCCTCACACACATACACATCCATACCAAGCGGCAAACCTCTCACCCTCCCATCCATAAAATACGGTTCCTGCAATAGTGCAACACTCACACCACGCTCACTTACAACCTTACCCAAATCACACATTACCGCATACGCTCTCTGACAATTACACTGCACTATATTAAGTCCCGTATTAGCCATTGCTAATTCTCTGTCTCTCTCTATCTAACATTCTCAAATACTCCGGGCACTCCTCAGACACAACCGCGTGATCACACCTCATACCCCTAATCTTGCAGTTACGACACACCACATCCTTCTTACAACTACCTCTCAAATGTCCAGTCTCACCACACCGCTGACACAATCTCTCAGTCACACTACACTCACGCATCATGTGCCCAAAAGCATAACACTTATGACATCTCAGCACACTCAAGAACTCTCTCACCTTACACGCATGCCATTTCACATACACACGTCCCTCCTTACACAGTACATCCCTCACCTTCCCACTCACCTCCATAATCACATTCCCAACACTCACATTCTTCCTATTCACCCTACTCAATATTCTCACCCGCTCCCTAAATTCACTCTCACTAACACTACCCTTAATATTCTTCTCATACATTTCATTCATGAACTCCTGACTCGCCATCTCATTCGGCACATCATACACAATCACCTTAGGACCTATCTTCCTAGGCAATTCCACTTTCAAACCAATTTCATCAAACTTCTTACATTCACGCACCGACTTCAAATCACTCTCACTCGCCGTCTCAATCGCTATACCACCCGCTCTGATCTTCCTCACCGCTTTCACACGCACATTCAACACACCACTCACCTCACGCATCACTTTCTCCTTCACCTGCTCACTCGTCGCTTTCACCGTCGCATCCTTAGGCCTAACGACCACCGCATACGACTTCGCATTCGACCGCACACTCTCCGACTTACTCACACCAGACATACCAGGCACACCTCTCACCACACTAGTACCAGCCACACTCGCATAACTCCCACCACCCTTCCCACTCATCCCACTCATCCCCATACTCATAAGCCTCTCGCACTCATCCAATCTTCCTTGCAGCCTCTCATTCTTATTCATCAGCCCAATCAGTTGCTCCTCATATTCACTCACAGCACTCAAAATAACCTGACTCGCAGCCTTGGACACTCTATTAGAATCAACAAACACAAACGCACGCAACCTCAACCCAATCATTCTCATCCTCGCCACATCATCATCCAAATCCTCACTCACACTTTCCACTCCGCCTTCCCTAACATCTTTCATATCCTTTCTCCGCTTCCCCAACACCGGACTTCTCTCCCCACTGCACACTGAAGAGGCCCTGGACCTAGCATTACCAGACCCAGATGCCCCCATCCCCACATCCACACACTCCTCCATCCGACTCTCCTTCTCGTCATTCCCCCCCTTATCCCCAGAAGAACAATAATCCATATAGTTCCCACGAGCAGGGACGAACTAAAAGTCACTTCCCGGGTGACGCCCTTTCCGAGAAGAAGGCTCGATACTCAGGAGATCGCCAGGTGTCCTGAGGTGACCGCTAGGGATTGAAGCTACCCCTCCAATCATGCATCCCATCACCGCGCATCATAGCTTGGGATTCGGGGGTAATTTACAGAGTTACCATCCTCACGGTCCAGGCGGTTAAGCCAAGACCCCCGGCCCGACCTGCCATCGCGTACCATTCGCAAAACCTAAAAGGAATTGCGAACGGGTCGTCGCGACGACCAACAGGGGGTTACGGTGTGTGTATGACTCAGGTACCCCGGGTTCGTTAAGCCCGTACTGCAGCTGAATGGCTGACAGCCCCTGGGGGAAGTAGATAGGGACATGTAGTGTGTAGCCGTTATTCTGTCCAAGCGCGTTGCCACTTGGGGACTTTGCTGTACCTCAGACCGAAGGTCTATACCAGCAACTACATTTTGCCTGATGTTCGGGCATCTACTTTTCACGCGTCGTTATGCGTTTGGAGGCTAACGACGTCGAAACCTGCTGCCACCTCGAGTCCAACCCAATCCAGGAACGCTCGCCGAAGCAAGCGGGGCTTGTATCCCGGCCCGAGGAGGTCATTGCCGAAGCACATGACCTAGCATCCGTTCGAGTACATTTTCAAGCATGGTTATTAGAGAGAATCCGCAGACTTCTCTCGTTCTGTTACGTAGCGTAATGCGTTCAATGGCGGTTTTGGTTTCGCCCTGCTTTCGTAAGTAGTACCGAGCGCGTATATGTCCGGAACTCCCTGTATAGGTCTTGTTTTACAAGATCGGCTTCGGTCACCGGCCACGGATGGCCAGCTTCTTCAGCCGCTTGTCTCAGGAGTTCTCGCGCGTCTCGGTACCTCCGGCACTCGAATAGGACGTGGTTTGGTGTTTCCACTTGGCCACAGTCGCAATTCTCGTGCGGTACTAAAGCAAATTCCTTGAGCTTGGCTCGGAAATCTCCGTGCCCGCTTAGGAATTGTACTACGTAGTGATCCAAGATCACCCAGCTTGCATTGAGACGGTCAGATACATCAGAGAAGTAGCGGTAGGTGACCCTACCTTTCTCCGATGACGACCATCTCGTTTGCCACATATTGAGAAGTTCCGCTCGCACCAAGGCTTTCGCCTGAGCAGCGGTTACTTCTCCAGCCGCCAAATCGGCTCGACTTATTCGACAATTTCCGACTTCGATATTGATTTGTCTTCTAATCTGGTATGCACACGCGCGCTCCACTAACACCAAGTCTATCGGCATCGTCCCGGCGATCACAGTGATCGCGTCGGTAGATACCGTACGATAGGCCTTGGTGACGGCGAGCAAAACATGTCTCTGCGCCCTGGCAAGTTTAGTTCTTGTCACAGAGGTGAGCATGTCTACCCATCCGGCGGCGGCGTATGTCGTGATCGGGACGAAGAGACCTTTGTACAAAGTACGCATGGTTCTGTGTCCCAATCCCCAGTTTGATCGAGCAAGTCTTGCTAGCGTATAAAACGTTCGCATGACTTTGGCATTCAAATATTCGACGTGGGATCTTACTCCCATTCGCGCATCGATGTGAACACCCAAGTACCTTATGGTTTGCTTGAGTGCCACACTTCTCCCGTTTATCCTTATCACAGGAGGTCGTTCTCTATCCAGATTTCCTTTCAAGAGAATCATCTCGGTCTTAGTCGCGGATAGTGTAAGTTTCTGCGTGGCGCACCACTCAGAAATTGTATCCGCGACTCTTTGCCCTCTTTGCTGCAACTGATTCCTCGAGTTTCCGTAGAATACCACGAGTAAGTCGTCAGCGTAGGCTATTGGCTCGCAAGCCAGGTGTTCGTTTGATAGGAGCTGTAGAACTTCGTCAAAGACTAGGTTCCAACAGCTCGGACCGAGTATCGACCCCTGAGGGCAGCCCTTGGTGACTTGCTTACGCACATTACCGTGTTTGGAAACTATTGTAACCATACGGTCAGCGAAGTAGTCGACCATGAGTCGATAAAGATTTCGGGGACATCCCCGGCGTTTCAGCTTCTGAAGTATGCTTGGCCACCAAACATTATCAAAAGCTCCGGCGATGTCGAAGGATAGACCCATCACATATCGTTCCTCTCGCTGGGATATCAATTCCCTGAGCTTCACCACGGCGTCTTCCGTGGATCGTCCAGGCCTGAATCCATATTGCCGATCGGAACTATGTTCTGGGTTTAGGAATATGTTACTCATTCGGTTAAGCATTAGTCTCTCTAATACTTTGCCTAAGATGGAAAGTAGGCATATCGGTCTATACGACTTGACGTCCGTTGGTGGTTTATCGGGCCCTTTCAAGATTGCTCTGATCGAGCCGATTTTCCACCTAACGGGGAAGACCCCGTGCGCTAGACACCCGTTGTAGAGTCGAAGTAGAGCACTATGGATGGATCCATAAGCACATTTAACTACCTCGGCCTCTATACGGTCCAGCCCAGGGCATTTGCCTCGCTTTAAGCGCGATACTGCAGCTCCGAGCTCATTCCTCGTGAAGACTGGACAGTCTTCAGTCGGCGGATCGGTTGCAGCATCAGCTCTGGTGTTTGCTTGCTCCGGCGTTTCATCCGTGGACGAGTCGTCCGGGATTAGCGCCTGTAGGAGCTGCGAGGCAGTCGATTCCCAGTCAGTCGTATATCCTTCCGGCGTTCGAATGTTTGAGACCGCAGTCTCAACACAGAGTTTCTTTTGGGCGATCTTGTAAACAAGTCCCCATGGCTCTTTATTCCCCTGCTCCGTCACAAAGTTCTGCCAGCTTTGTGCTTTCGCAGCGCGCACTGCGGCTGTGTAGGCGAGTCTAGATGTTCGATACTCAGCCTGCTTTGCCGCTCTCTCCTCCGAGTTCCTCTCGCGCTGAAAGGCTCGTCTAAGTCGATAGACTCGCGCTTTCATTCTCGTCAAATTTTCCGTCCACCATGGGACGGACTTCGAATGCCACTTCTTGGGGCGCATTGAGGCATTGCACGCATCGATGATCGATTTCTCGACCTCTTGTGCTAGGTGTTCGACTTCCCTGCGGCAACCAGTGCCGAGGGGTAATTGCCTCGCGCCCTCAAGAAGAACTTGATCAAATCGCTCCCAGTTCGCATGCAACGTGCGGAATCGAGGCTGTGGGCTTCGATTCTCATTCACGTCCGTGAACTGTAAGACAAAATCAATGAGTCGGTGGTCACTGGAGGTCCAATCCTCGTGAACCGTCCAGTTTCGCACAATTGTCGCCATGTCTGGAGTCGATAATGTGACATCGATCCATGACTCACCGGCAGGGCTGGAGTATGTAGGAATACTCCCAGCCTCGTTCAAAATCGTCAAGTCGTGTAATGCGATAAACTCTTCGAGTTTCTCGCCTCGCGTGTCCGGTCGAACGCTTTCTCCCCCCCAAAGGTGGGATTTGGCATTGACGTCCGCGGCTATCACGACTCGACGGTGTTGGAGAGCATCGAGTGTCCTCTCCAAGCGTGCCAGACTTGGTTCAATGTCTTCCGAGCATTGAAAGTACTGGCTAACGAGGTAGAAACTACCGAAGGGTCCGCTAATGCAAACGCAGGAGGTGTGAGTATCACACAGCTGTGTGATTTTTACCACCGAGATGTCCGGGTTTCTGACCACTACTGCGGCCATAGCCCTTTCATTCTCGGCGATCACCTTCGCCGTGAGCCCAAAGCCTGGAATCTGTCCCTGAAATTGGTAAGGTTCCTGCATGAGCAACACGTCGATCTCCTTTGCGTGCATTAGCTCGCTTACCTCACCATGAACAATTAGCGCACGCCGCATATTATGCTGCGCGATGCGCAATTGCCTTAGAGGATTCTCCGGGTCGTGTCTATCCATAATTCGTACGAGATACTGCTAGATCGAGTGCTGCCTGATAGGCAGGGCAGTTCTTGTCTCGTGACTTATGGTCGTGCTTCTTGCCTCTTGCTTTACAGTTCGAGCAAGTTGGGGACTTACTCTTCGCTGTACAAGAGGCAATGGTATGCCCTTCTTCGGAGCAGTGACCGCAAACCTCGTTCTGCGCTTTGCAATGTTTGGCCATGTGGCCAAACATTTGACACTTGAAGCATCGTGTAACAGAGACATAGTCCTGCACTCTGCATGCGGACCAGCCCAGGTACACTCTGCCCATGCTCTTCAGCCGCTGGCGAACCTGCGGACTGACTTCCATGACCCAGTTGGCAGTGTCCTTTTCCTTCGGGCCGGTTGCAAACCGGACCTTCAGGTTGGACGACACATCCCCCTGGGTCATATCGCTGAGGTTTTGCTTCCAGATACTGGAAGAAACCTCCTCTTTCCTCATCGACTTGGGAACGTCGTACACTATAAGTGTAGGGTTCCTCAAAGTCGGTAGAGTAGCTGAAAGTCCTACTTCTTTCAGCTTCGCGCAGTTGACGAAGGCCTTCAGATCCTCCTTGCGCTCGGTCTCGACGGCTATGCCACCGGAGTGGATGCGTCGGACAGACCTAACGCGGATCTTGGCTTTCGCCGGCTTAACCAGTGACAGAACAGTTTGTTTGGTGACTTCACTGTTCTGTCCTTTCCCTTTCTGCGGGAAAATACGCACCACATGTCGTGGTGGTTTAACCGCTTCCGGGGAAACTCGATTGGCGTCGACCTTTACCGCTTGCGCGTAGGTCGTCGCCGCACGAACTGGTGCGGGTTTCGCAGTCGGACGGGAACCCGTCGTCTGTGAAACCGTCGGGGCAACCCTCTCCGCGATCCTCTGGGAGGCTCTCACCTCTTGCCGGATCGCCGCGAGCTGTCCTTTTAAGAAGGAGTTCTGGATAAGAACTTCCTGGACTAGCTCGTAGAGAGCTGCCGCGTTGCCAACGATCAAGGCTCCGGTTTCCTTGCTGAGCCTGGATTCTTTTCCAAGACAGCTGGTCCGGATACCCTTGAACAGTTTCGAGGCCTCTCCACTAATTTTGTCGAGAGGCCTGTTCGAAGGACCAGGTGTCGCCTCCGCCGACACCTTTCCTGGCATATTCTCGCCGCTTTTCCGGGCTTTCTCTGCCCTCTGCGGCTGCTCCTTCTTGACGACGGTTATCCAACCGTCGTCGTCGACTCCATGGCCCTTTCCTCCGTCCGAAGACGTGGCGTTGCCTTCAGAAGTTGCCTTCGGCTTTTTGGCCTCCGGCTTCTTCGGTGGTGGAGTTGTACGGGGTGGTGTCCCCGATCCGTCCTTCTTGACATCCTTTTTAATTACAGGGGATGTCTCACCTGCCGGCTTTGGTGGTGTAGCCGTCTTTCGCGTTGGGGGTCTGGTACCGGGGGGCGTTTTAGCGCCCTTACCCGTTTCAACCGCCTTCGCCTTTTTCTGAGGTGGTGAAACCACCCCAGCTCTCTTACTCACCGCCGTCGTTCTGCCGGGAGCAGCGACAGCGGCCTCCTTGACTCCCTTTTCCCCCTTGCGGGGTACCGAGGCATCTATGGGGGTTAGTTTTATTTTAGGATCCATGCTTACTTGGAAACTGTTTCGTCCCGGCGTGTGTCCCGGCCTCCATGGACCCTCAATTGGAACCCGGCTCCGCCTGGGTTAGGACTTGCACCCGGGATATAGTCCGCGAACAAAGGCCGACCGGGCTTTCCCCGGACTCCTAGGTTCACTTCCTCGCCCAATAGAACCCACGAATGGTGTTCCGAGCCGATTGACTAGGCACAGGGCTGCTTTTCTCGCCTAGCCGCCTGTCTAGACGAAGCAGAGGCCAAAGGTACGTGTTGGGCAGCTACACTCCCGCAGGAGAGAGGGCCCTCAGATCCCAGGATCCTCCTTTCCGCCGACACAGGTCGCCACGCACGGCAAACACGTGGGGAACAAACCTCAAGCAGATGTTCCCTCTGCTTCGCTACGCCCGGTTTCTGTTCCCTGTTTTTGCAGGGAACCCGCTGCGTAACTAGGACATGACCTCGGGCATCATGTCCCTGTAGCATTAGCTCCAATACGTGGGACTCGTCCTTAGCACGACTAGTAGAACTCACTTTGCCATCATCAACTATGCTCTTGACGCTTCAGCGTCCTTTTGCCATCGCCAACGACGGGAGCTGCTGTCAGCAGCGCGACGACGGTCTTACATGTATAAATACATGTTGTCTTTCGTCGTTGGCGTACCTTTCAGTGTTTTCGTCATACGCTGCATATCCTTCCTATATGCAGCGTCCGTATGGCAAGGACTCCGAGTCTGACAGAGCCGTACACCACCGGTTTACAGCTCGGAGTTGAGCTGGTCTAGGCGGAGTCTTCTAATGGCCAGGGGAGCGATCCACGTTTCGAGGCCCGTCTCCCTACCTAGGATACTAGCGTGGTTTCCCAGCCGACACCTTCAGGCAGTAGGGAGCAGCTCAGCTACTTCTACGGTGGCCTCCTTCCGTCATTCGTCTGGCATTACGACGTCTGCCACCAGATGTTTTGGTGTGCTGGGTTCTGCCAAGCCCAGCGGCGTATTGCTTTTCCCAGCGGCGTATTGCTTTTGGGGACGCATACAGACGTCGTTTCGTGTCTCTTTCTGATCTTGGATTTTTGCTCAACGTGAAAAGGGGGCATGTAGCCCCCTTTTTGATTTCTGGTGTCAGGATCGCCTCCTCGGAAAAGCATTAAAGCAAAAAGGGGGCTTAAAGCCCCCTGGTATGAGTTAGGTCTTTCTTGGAGAAGTCCCAGATGTTCGAGTAGGAACTTTTGAAAAGTTCCTTAAAGTGAAAAAGGGGCATATAGCCCCTTTTTGTATAATATACCTTCTCCAATAAGCCTTAACGTGAAATGGGGGCCGAAGCCCCCAGGTGTTAAGTATACGCTAATCATAATGCTTCCCCATCTCTCTTTGCTTTCCTGACACCACTCTTTTCTGACATCTCTGTGTTTGCACAGTACGAATGACGGATCACGTCTTGCTCGGGTAGGTGGGGTCGCTACTCCCATACGGTGTGCCCCTGCACCGCCCCTGCCGAAACCAGAGCCCCGTTGGCCGGCATAAATGCCGTTTGCAGCGTCCACCGCGTGGAGGAGGGGTTGGCACATGCGATCCTGGTGCCGTATAGCAAGCTATACGCCCGGACGGCTTCTAGACGCCAGTAGATAGGGACATGTAGTGTGTAGCCGTTATTCTGTCCAAGCGCGTTGCCACTTGGGGACTTTGCTGTACCTCAGACCGAAGGTCTATACCAGCAACTACATTTTGCCTGATGTTCGGGCATCTACTTTTCACGCGTCGTTATGCGTTTGGAGGCTAACGACGTCGAAACCTGCTGCCACCTCGAGTCCAACCCAATCCAGGAACGCTTGCCGAAGCAAGCGGGGCTTGTATCCCGGCCCGAGGAGGTCATTGCCGAAGCACATGACCTAGCATCCGTTCGAGTACATTTTCAAGCATGGTTCTTAAAGAGAATCCGCAGACTTCTCTCGTTCTGTTACGTAGCGTATTGCGTTCAATGGCGGTTTTGGTTTCGCCCTGCTTTCGTAAGTAGTACCGAGCGCGTATATGTCCGGAACTCCCTGTATAGGTCTTGTTTTACAAGATCGGCTTCGGTCACCGGCCATGGATGGCCAGCTTCTTCAGCCGCTTGTCTCAGGAGTTCTCGCGCGACTCGGTACCTCCGGCACTCGAATAGGACGTGGTTTGGTGTTTCCACTTGGCCACAGTCGCAATTCTCGTGCGGTACTAAAGCAAATTCCTTGAGCTTGGCTCGGAAATCTCCGTGCCCGCTTAGGAATTGTACTACGTAGTGATCCAAGATCACCCAGCTTGCATTGAGACGGTCAGATACATCAGAGAAGTAGCGGTAGGTGACCCTGCCTTTCTCCGATGACGACCATCTCGTTTGCCACATATTGAGAAGTTCCGCTCGCACCAAGGCTTTCGCCTGAGCAGCGGTTACTTCTCCAGCCGCCAAATCGGCTCGACTTATTCGACAATTTCCGACTTCGATATTGATTTGTCTTCTAATCTGGTATGCACACGCGCGCTCCACTAACACCAAGTCTATCGGCATCGTCCCGGCAATCACAGTGATCGCGTCGGTAGATACCGTACGATAGGCCTTGGTGACGGCGAGCAAAACATGTCTCTGCGCCCTGGCAAGTTTAGTTCTTGTCACAGAGGTGAGCATGTCTACCCATCCGGCGGCGGCGTATGTCGTGATCGGGACGAAGAGACCTTTGTACAAAGTACGCATGGTTCTGTGTCCCAATCCCCAGTTTGATCGAGCAAGTCTTGCTAGCGTATAAAACGTTCGCATGACTTTGGCATTCAAGTATTCGACGTGGGATCTTACTCCCATTCGCGCATCGATGTGAACACCCAAGTACCTTATGGTTTGCTTGAGTGCCACACTTCTCCCGTTTATCCTTATCACAGGAGGTCGTTCTCTATCCAGATTTCCTTTCAAGAGAATCATCTCGGTCTTAGTCGCGGATAGTGTAAGTTTCTGCGTGGCGCACCACTCAGAAATTGTATCCGCGACTCTTTGCCCTCTTTGCTGCAACTGATTCCTCGAGTTTCCGTAGAATACCACGAGTAAGTCGTCAGCGTAGGCTATTGGCTCGCAAGCCAGGTGTTCGTTTGATAGGAGCTGTAGAACTTCGTCAAAGACTAGGTTCCAACAGCTCGGACCGAGTATCGACCCCTGAGGGCAGCCCTTGGTGACTTGCTTACGCACATTACCGTGTTTGGAAACTATTGTAACCACACGGTCAGCGAAGTAGTCGACCATGAGTCGATAAAGATTTCGGGGACATCCCCGGCGTTTCAGCTTCTGAAGTATGCTTGGCCACCAAACATTATCAAAAGCTCCGGCGATGTCGAAGGAGAGACCCATCACATATCGTTCCTCTCGCTGGGATATCAATTCCCTGAGCTTCACCACGGCGTCTTCCGTGGATCGTCCAGGCCTGAATCCATATTGCCGATCGGAACAATGTTCTGGGTTTAGGAATATGTTACTCATTCGGTTAAGCATTAGTCTCTCTAATACTTTGCCTAAGATGGAAAGTAGGCATATCGGTCTATACGACTTGACGTCCGTTGGTGGTTTATCGGGCCCTTTCAAGATTGCTCTGATCGAGCCGATTTTCCACCTAACGGGGAAGACCCCGTGCGCTAGACACCCGTTGTAGAGTCGAAGTAGAGCACTATGGATGGATCCATAAGCACATTTAACCACCTCGGCCTCTATACGGTCCAGCCCAGGGCATTTGCCTCGCTTTAAGCGCGATACTGCAGCTCCGAGCTCATTCCTCGTGAAGACTGGACAGTCTTCAGTCGGCGGATCGGTTGCAGCATCAGCTCTGGTGTTTGCTTGCTCCGGCGTTTCATCCGTGGACGAGTCGTCCGGGATTAGCGCCTGTAGGAGCTGCGAGGCAGTCGATTCCCAGTCAGTCGTATATCCTTCCGGCGTTCGAATGTTTGAGACCGCAGTCTCAACACAGAGTTTCTTTTGGGCGATCTTGTAAACAAGTCCCCATGGCTCTTTATTCCCCTGCTCCGTCACAAAGTTCTGCCAGCTTTGTGCTTTCGCAGCGCGCACTGCGGCTGTGTAGGCGAGTCTAGATGTTCGATACTCAGCCTGCTTTGCCGCTCTCTCCTCCGAGTTCCTCTCGCGCTGAAAGGCTCGTCTAAGTCGATAGACTCGCGCTTTCATTCTCGTCAAATTTTCCGTCCACCATGGGACGGACTTTGAATGCCACTTCTTGGGGCGCATTGAGGCATTGCACGCATCGATGATCGATTTCTCGACCTCTTGTGCTAGGTGTTCGACTTCCCTGCGGCAACTTGTGCCGAGGGGTAATTGCCTCGCGCCTTCAAGAAGAACTTGATCAAATCGCTCCCAGTTCGCATGCAACGTGCGGAATCGAGGCTGTGGGCTTCGATTCTCATTCACGTCCGTGAACTGTAAGACAAAATCAATGAGTCGGTGGTCACTGGAGGTCCAATCCTCGTGAACCGTCCAGTTTCGCACAATTGTCGCCATGTCTGGAGTCGATAATGTGACATCGATCCATGACTCACCGGCAGGGCTGGAGTATGTAGGAATACTCCCAGCCTCGTTCAAAATCGTCAAGTCGTGTAATGCGATAAACTCTTCGAGTTTCTCGCCTCGCGTGTCCGGTCGAACGCTTTCTCCCCCCCAAAGGTGGGATTTGGCATTGACGTCCGCGGCTATCACGACTCGACGGTGTTGGAGAGCATCGAGTGTCCTCTCCAAGCGTGCCAGACTTGGTTCAATGTCTTCCGAGCATTGAAAGTACTGGCTAACGAGGTAGAAACTACCGAAGGGTCCGCTAATGCAAACGCAGGAGGTGTGAGTATCACACAGCTGTGTGATTTTTACCACCGAGATGTCCGGGTTTCTGACCACTATTGCGGCCATAGCCCGTTCATTCTCGGCGATCACCTTCGCCGTGAGCCCAAAGCCTGGAATCTGTCCCTGAAATTGGTAAGGTTCCTGCATGAGCAACACGTCGATCTCCTTTGCGTGCATCAGCTCGCTCACCTCACCATGAACAATTAGCGCACGCCGCATATTATGCTGCGCGATGCGCAATTGCCTTAGAGGATTCTCCGGGTTGTTTCTATCCATAATTCGTGCGAGATACTGCTAGGTCTAAAGCTGCCTTATAGGCAGGGCAGTTTTTGTCTCGCGACTTATGGTTGTGCTGATTACCTCTTGATTTACAGTTTGAGCAAGTTGGGGACTTACTCTTCGCCGTACAAGAGGCAATGGTATGCCCTTCTTCGGAGCAGTGACCGCAAACCTCGTTTTTCGCTTTGCAATGTTTGGCCATGTGGCCAAACATTTGACACTTAAAGCAGCGTGTCACCGAGACGTAGTCCTGCACTCTGCATGACGACCACCCTAGGTACACTCTGCCCGAGCTCTTCAGCCGCTGGCGAACCTGCGGACTGACTTCCATGACCCAGTTGGCAGTGTCCTTTTCCTTCGGGCCGGTTGCAAACCGGACCTTCAGGCTGGACGACACATCCCCCTGGGTCATATCGCTGAGGTTTTGCTTCCAGATACTGGAAGAAACCTCCTCTTTCCTCATCGCCTTAGGAACGTCGTACACTATAAGTGTAGGGTTCCTCAAGGTCGGTAGAGTAGCTGAAAGCCCTACTTCTTTCAGCTTCGCGCAGTTGACGAAGGCCTTTAGATCCTCCTTGCGCTCGGTTTCGACGGCTATGCCACCGGAGTGGATGCGTCGGACAGACCTCACGCGGATCTTGGCCTTTGCCGGCTTGACCAGGGACAGAACAGTTTGTTTGGTAACGTCGCTGTTCTGTCCTTTCCCTTTCGGCGGGAAAATACGCACCACATGTCGTGGTGGTTTAACCGCTTCCGGGGAAACTCGATTGGCGTCAACCTTTACCGCTTGCGCGTAGGTTGTTGCCGCACGAACTGGTACAGGTTTCACAGTCGGACGGGATCCCGTCGTCTGCGAAACCGTAGGGGCAACCCTCTCTGCGATCCTCTGGGAGGCTCTCACCTCTTGCCGGATCGCCGCGAGCTGTCCTTTCAGGAAAGAGTTCTGCACGAGAACCTCCTGGACTAGCTCGTAGAGAGCTGCCGCGTTGCCTACGATCAAGGCTCCGGTCTCCTTGCTGAGCCTGGATTCTTTTCCAAGACAGCTGGTCCGGATGCCCTTGAACAATTTCGAGGCCTCTCCACTGATTTTGTCGAGAGGCCTGTTCGGTGGACCAGGTGTCGCCTCCGCCGACACCTTTCCTGGCAACTCCTCGCCGCTTTTTCGGGCTTTTTCCGCCCTTTGCGGCTTCTCCTTCTTCACGACGGTTACCCAACCGTCGCTGTCGACTTGGCCCAATCCTCCGTCCGTGGACGTGGCGTTGCCTTCGGAAGTTGCCTTCGGCTTTTTGGCCTCCGGCTTCTTCGGTGGATTTGTGCGGGGTGGTGTCCCCGGTCCATCCTTCTTGATATCCTTGATCGGAACAGGGGATATCGTTCCTGCCGGCTTAGGTGGTGAAGCCGTCTTCCGCGTCGAGGGTCTGGTGCAGGGGGGCGTTTTAGCGCCCTTACCCACTTCAACCGCCTTCGCTTTCTCTTTCTTCTGGGGTGGTGAGACCACCCCAGCTTTCTTACTCACCGTTGTTGTCCTACCGGGAGCAACAACAACGGTCTCCTTTCCTCCCTTTTCTCCCTTGCGGGGTACTAAGGCGTCTATTTTGGTTATTTTTACTTTGGGATCCATACTTGTTTGGATACTGTTTCGTCCCGGCGTGTGTCCCGGCCTCCATGGACCCTCAAATGGAACCCGGCTCCGCCTGGGTTAGGACTTGCACCCGGGATATAGTCCGCGAACAAAGGCCGACCGGGCTTTCCCCGGACTCCTAGGTTCACTTCCTCGCCCAATAGAACCCACGAGTGGTGTTCCGAGCCGATTGACTAGGCACAGGGCTGCTTTTCTCGCCTAGCCGCCTGTCTAGACGAAGCAGAGGCCAAAGGTACGTGTTGGGCAGCTACACTCCCGCAGGAGAGAGGGCCCTCAGATCCCAGGATCCTCCTTTCCGCCGACACAGGTCGCCACGCACGGCAAACACGTGGGGAACAAACCTCAAGCAGATGTTCCCTCTGCTTCGCTACGCCCGGTTTCTGTTCCCTGTTTTTGCAGGGAACCCGCTGCGTAACTAGGACATGACCTCGGGCATCATGTCCCTGTAGCATTAGCTCCGAAACGTGGGACTCGTCCTTAGCACGACTAGTAGAACTCACTTTGCCATCATTAACTATGCTCTTGACGCTTCAGCGTCCTTTTGCCATCGCCAACGACGGGAGCTGCTGTCAGCAGCGCGACGACGGTCTTACATGTATAAATACATGTTGTCTTTCGTCGTTGGCGTACCTTTCAGTGTTTTCGTCATACGCTGCATATCCTTCCTATATGCAGCGTCCGTATGGCAAGGACTCCGAGTCTGACAGAGCCGTACACCACCGGTTTACAGCTCGGAGTTGAGCTGGTCTAGGCGGAGTCTTCTAATGGCCAGGGGAGCGATCCACGTTTCGAGGCCCGTCTCCCTACCTAGGATACTAGCGTGGTTTCCCAGCCGACACCTTCAGGCAGTAAGGAGCAGCTCAGCTACTTCTACGGTGGCCTCCTTCCGTCATTCGTCTGGCATTACGACGTCTGCCACCAGATGTTTTGGTGTGCTGGGTTCTGCCAAGCCCAGCGGCGTATTGCTTTTCCCAGCGGCGTATTGCTTTTGGGGACGCAAACAGACGTCGTTTCGTGTCTCTTTCTGATCTTATTAGTTGCTCAACGTGAAAAGGGGGCATATAGCCCCCTTTTTGATTTCTGGTGTCAGGATCGCCTCCTCG
>NC_135147.1:650000-652500 GCF_051014445.1 Colletes latitarsis
TTTGCTTTAAAAATATTCGATGTTCGCACCTCCGACCAGCGTATCGACGGAGGATTGAACGCGCCATATCGACGACAAAAGTTTCTTTTTGTTTCCTGAATGACGGAAAACCATCGTTCGACGGCCGGGCGTACAGTACATTCAAAAGCCTTTGCGCGTGGCTGCGACCAAACGGGTATAATACACCCGTATATTCTTGGTTCCGAACAGTAACTTCACGCGCAATCGGGCGAACGCACGCGGCAGCGCCCATCGGTTGCTCGATGAAATCGATGCGATAAACTACAGCCTTCTCGGCTGGTCGTCGTTAGTCGCGCGAGCAACGGATGGCCGCACAATCGACGCGTCGTCGTTTGCGATTATTCGCCTCACGTTAGCCATGAGTATGTATATTATTCATTTACGAACGAACGCGGCAGCGTCCATCGGTTGCTCGATGAAATCGATGCGATAAACTACAGCCGTTTCGGCTGGTCGTCGTTAGTCGCGCGAGCAACGATGGCCGCAAAATCGACGCGTCGTCGTTTGCGATTATTCGCCTCAAGTTAGCCATGAGTATGTATATTATTCATTTACGAACGAACGCGGCAGCGTCCATCGGTTGCTCGATGAAATCGATGCGATAAACTACAGCCGTTTCGGCTGGTCGTCGTTAGTCGCGCGAGCAACGATGGCCGCAAAATCGACGCGTCGTCGTTTGCGATTATTCGCCTCAAGTTAGCCATGAGTATGTATATTATTCATTTACGAACGAACGCGGCAGCGTCCACCGGTTGCTCGATGAAATCGATGCGATAAACTACAGCCGTCTCGGCTGGTCGTCGTTAGTCGCGCGAGCAACGATGGCCGCAAAATCGACGCGTCGTCGTTTGCGATTATTCGCCTCTGGCTATCCGTGAGTATGTATAATATTCATATACGAACGAACGCGGCAGCGCCCATCGGTTGCTCGATGAAATCGATGCGATAAACTACAGCCTTCTCGGCTGGTCGTCGTTAGTCGCGCGAGCAACGGATGGCCGCACAATCGACGCGTCGTCGTTTGCGATTATTCGCCTCACGTTAGCCATGAGTATGTATATTATTCATTTACGAACGAACGCGGCAGCGTCCATCGGTTGCTCGATGAAATCGATGCGATAAACTACAGCCGTTTCGGCTGGTCGTCGTTAGTCGCGCGAGCAACGATGGCCGCAAAATCGACGCGTCGTCGTTTGCGATCATTCGCCTCAGGCTATCCGTGAGTATGTATAACATTCATTTACGAACGAACGCGGCAGCGTCCATCGGTTGCTCGATGAAATCGATGCGATAAACTACAGCCGTCTCGGCTGATCGTCGTTAGTCGCGCGAGCAACGATGGCCGCACAATCGACGCGTCGTCGTTTGCGATTATTCGCCTCAGGCTATCCGTGAGTATGTATAACATTCATTTACGAACGAACGCGGCAGCGTCCATCGGTTGCTCGATGAAATCGATGCGATAAACTACAGCCGTTTCGGCTGGTCGTCGTTAGTCGCGCGAGCAACGATGGCCGCAAAATCGACGCGTCGTCGTTTGCGATCATTCGCCTCAGGCTATCCGTGAGTATGTATAACATTCATTTACGAACGAACGCGGCAGCGTCCATCGGTTGCTCGATGAAATCGATGCGATAAACTACAGCCGTCTCGGCTGATCGTCGTTAGTCGCGCGAGCAACGATGGCCGCACAATCGACGCGTCGTCGTTTGCGATTATTCGCCTCAGGCTATCCGTGAGTATGTATAACATTCATTTACGAACGAACGCGGCAGCGTCCATCGGTTGCTCGATGAAATCGATGCGATAAACTACAGCCGTCTCGGCTGATCGTCGTTAGTCGCGCGAGCAACGATGGCCGCACAATCGACGCGTCGTCGTTTGCGATTATTCGCCTCAGGCTATCCGTGAGTATGTATAACATTCATTTACGAACGAACGCGGCAGCGTCCATCGGTTGCTCGATGAAATCGATGCGATAAACTACAGCCGTCTCGGCTGATCGTCGTTAGTCGCGCGAGCAACGATGGCCGCACAATCGACGCGTCGTCGTTTGCGATTATTCGCCTCAGGCTATCCGTGAGTATGTATAACATTCATTTACGAACGAACGCGGCAGCGTCCATCGGTTGCTCGATGAAATCGATGCGATAAACTACAGCCTTCTCGGCTGGTCGTCGTTAGTCGCGCGAGCAACGATGGCCGCACAATCGACGCGTTGTCGTTCGTTTGCGATTCGCTTCAGGCTACCCGTAAGGATGTATATTATTTTATTACTTCCTCGCCGTCATCAGGACGTTTCGTTCGGAGCACGACGACGAGCACACACGCCACCGGGCAAAGCGGGATACGCAAGTTCAAACCGTAAAGGAACGTCGCGAAACGATGTTCGACGGCGTCTCGTTCCTCGGCTGTAGATCCTTGGGCGCTTTGTTTCGGCCCCTGCGCGTTGTGTGTGACAATCGGTCGTCGTCTCCTC
>NC_135147.1:655000-680000 GCF_051014445.1 Colletes latitarsis
TCGTCGCCGACTCTGAAGGAGAACGGACGACGACACATAAAAAACTCCTTCTTTCAACATCAAATTTTAGTCTTTCGTTCGAAAGACTTGAGAGCCACCTCTTCCTCTCTTGTGTTATAATATTATATATGTATAGAGAGGGTACCACCAAAAACCCTCTCCTTCGTTTAGTTTCTTTCACTTTTCCGAGAGCTCCCCAAACTCTCGTTTATTTAATTTAATTTCATTTTTCGAGAGAGCGACCACCAACTAACTCTCTTATATTTGCTTTTTCTCGACAGAGCCACCACCAACTAACTCTCTTATATTTGCTTTTTCTCGACAGAGTCACCACCAACTCTCTCTCGTTTATATTTGCTTTTTCTCGACAGAGAAACCACCAACTCTCTCGTTTATATTTGCTTTTTCTCGACAGAGTCACCACCAAACTCTCTCGTTTCGTATTTTACTTCACAACAGAACATTATTGTATAATGGTATCCCACAACGACAAAGTACGTAGAGCTGCGCTCATGCTGAACATCTCGGGCACTTATTCACGCTGGGCATCGATCGTGGAAGCACGTATTGCCAGGCCCGAAGACTAAGCATTCATGCTGGACAAAAACGAGAAAGCGCGTATGTGCTGGTCGAGAAAGCACGTATTCGGCGCCGTACTGTTATGTCGAGGTCAGACACCTGTATTTCATTCTTTGCTCACTTTCCAGAGTACGAACCGTAGTTCCATACAATTTTTGCCTTTTAAGCTACGCTCCGTAGAGTGTAGTGCCAGTTTATGGTTTTCACAAAATTTTCAATCGCTCGGACTGAAGAGTTGATGCTCGGATAGTACGAGTATACATATTTTAAACGTATACAAGTCACCAACGTCACTCGAGACGCTTATACCACTTCAAGAGCCATTCGGTCAAAGACACCGACTCGTGGCAATGCAGTGTGGAGAAAGTCTGGAACGAGCACGATACAGAACAGTCAGGATGAAATCCCGAGGAGCGACGACTGCTTCTCAACCGAGGTCGAAGAATAGCCGTACGCTCGACGCTGCCCCGACCGACTCGACCGGACCGTCGCTTCTCTTATAGGTACCGAGGCGCCCGCCGGAACGCCGGCGACGCACGGGCTTACGCACGGCCGCTTATGGGGGGAACCGCGCGACCCAACCGCCCGCCCGAACGGCCTGTTATAACTTAGAGCGAAAACCAACACCTGTAATTTCCTTAATAATTGAGCTAGGGCAAAAAAAAAAAACGCTATCTTGTAGGAAAAAAGCAGGGGAACACGATGCCGTCGTTAAAAATATAGATTGCCGTGCTCGTTTTCGAGAAAAAAATGAAAAAATGGTCAAAATCGTCGCAGGACAAAAACTCGACACGCTATCTTGTAGGCAAAAATTAGACGAATTCAAAACCGTAGTTAAAAATATCGGTCGTCGCGCTAGTTTTCGAGAAAAAAACAAAAACGTTCAAAAAATTCGAGATAAAAAAAAAAAAACCAGCCTACCAGATAGAAAAAATTACACTGAACAAATATCATATAGGTCAAAATATGTGTTAGCGTACTAGTTTTCGAGATATAGACGAAAAACCGTCGCCGCCGATCGGTACGTCGGTCGATGCGAAAGCACCGCGCGACCGAGCGCCCGCCTAAAAGACCAGTTCGAACATACCGAAAAATCAAGAAACCGTAACTTCCTTAATAATTGAGCTAGGACAAAAAATCGACACGCTATCTTGCAGGAAAAAATCCGGGGAACACGATGGCGTCGTCAAAAGTGCAGGTCGTCGAGCTCGTTTTCGAGAAAAAAAAAAAAAAATTCTCAAAATTCGACAAAAAAATAAAACGATAAGTGGACCGTGTAGAGAATCTAAAACTGCATAAGAATCGTATAGACGAAAATTGGCGTTCACGTGCTCGTTTTTGTGGAAAAAATTAAAAAAGCTCTCAAACTTCGAGGTAAAAAAAACAAAAACCATCCACCAGGTAGCCAACGGAAAACGGTACAAGTATCGTACGGGCGAAAACGAGCGTTACCGTGCTCGTTTTCGAGTTATTGACGAAAAACAGCCTGGAGCGATCGGTCCGGCGGTCGACGCGCGAAACTTTCTAAGTCCGCTCTGCTCCGAAACACCGCTCCGGCGTCAAAAATCGTCGTAGGACAAAAAATCGACACGCTATCTTGCAGGAAAAAATCCGGGGAACACGATGGCGTCGTCAAAAGTGCAGGTCGTCGAGCTCGTTTTCGAGAAAAAAAAAAAAAAATTCTCAAAATTCGACAAAAAAATAAAACGATCACTGGACCGTGTAGAGAATCTAAAACTGCATAAGAATCGTATAGACGAAAATTGGCGTTCACGCGCTCGTTTTTGAGAAAAAAGTTAAAAAAGCTCTCAAAATTCGAGATAAAAAAAAAAAAAACCATCTACCAGGTAGCCAACGGTAAACGGTACAAGTATCGTACGGGCGAAAACGAGCGTTACCGTGCTCGTTTTCGAGTTATTGGCGAGAAACAGCCTGGAGCGATCGGTCCGGCGGTCGACGCGCGAAAGTTTCTAAGTCAGCTCTGCTCCGAATCATCGCTCCGGCGTCAAAAATCGTCGTAGGACAAAAAATCGCCACCCTATCTTGCAGAAAAAAATCCGGGGAACACGATGGCGTCGTCAAAAGTGCAGGTCGTCGAGCTCGTTTTCGAGAAAAAAAAAAAAAAATTCTCAAAATTCGACAAAAAAATAAAACGATCAGTGGACCGTGTAGAGAATCTAAAACTGCATAAGAATCGTATAGACGAAAATTGGCGTTCACGTGCTCGTTTTTGTGGAAAAAATTAAAAAAGCTCTCAAACTTCGAGGTAAAAAAAACAAAAACCATCCACCAGGTAGCCAACGGAAAACGGTACAAGTATCGTACGGGCGAAAACGAGCGTTACCGTGCTCGTTTTCGAGTTATTGACGAAAAACAGCCTGGAGCGATCGGTCCGGCGGTCGACGCGCGAAAGTTTCTAAGTCCGCTCTGCCCCGAAACACCGCTCCGGCGTCAAAAATCGTCGTAGGACAAAAAATCGACACGCTATCTTGCAGGAAAAAATCCGGGGAACACGATGGCGTCGTCAAAAGTGCAGGTCGTCGAGCTCGTTTTCGAGAAAAAAAAAAAACAATTCTCAAAATTCGACAAAAAAATAAAACGATCACTGGACCGTGTAGAGAATCTAAAACTGCATAAGAATCGTATAGACGAAAATTGGCGTTCACGTGCTCGTTTTTGCGGGAAAAATTAAAAAAGCTCTCAAAGTTCGAGATAAAAAAAAAAAAAACCGTCCACCAGGTAGCCAACGGTAAACGGTACAAGTATCGTACGGGCGAAAACGAGCGTTACCGTGCTCGTTTTCGAGTTATTGACGAAAAACAGCCTGGAGCGATCGGTCCGGCGGTCGACGCGCGAAAGTTTCTAAGTCCGCTCTGCTCCGAATCATCGCTCCGGCGTCAAAAATCGTCGTAGGACAAAAAATCGCCACCCTATCTTGCAGGAAAAAATCCGGGGAACACGATGGCGTCGTCAAAAGTGCAGGTCGTCGAGCTCGTTTTCGAGAAAAAAAAAAAAAAATTCTCAAAATTCGACAAAAAAATAAAACGATCAGTGGACCGTGTAGAGAATCTAAAACTGCATAAGAATCGTATAGACGAAAATTGGCGTTCACGTGCTCGTTTTTGTGGAAAAAATTAAAAAAGCTCTCAAACTTCGAGGTAAAAAAAACAAAAACCATCCACCAGGTAGCCAACGGAAAACGGTACAAGTATCGTACGGGCGAAAACGAGCGTTACCGTGCTCGTTTTCGAGTTATTGACGAAAAACAGCCTGGAGCGATCGGTCCGGCGGTCGACGCGCGAAACTTTCTAAGTCCGCTCTGCTCCGAAACACCGCTCCGGCGTCAAAAATCGTCGTAGGACAAAAAATCGACACGCTATCTTGCAGGAAAAAATCCGGGGAACACGATGGCGTCGTCAAAAGTGCAGGTCGTCGAGCTCGTTTTCGAGAAAAAAAAAAAAAAATTCTCAAAATTCGACAAAAAAATAAAACGATAAGTGGACCGTGTAGAGAATCTAAAACTGCATAAGAATCGTATAGACGAAAATTGGCGTTCACGTGCTCGTTTTTGTGGAAAAAATTAAAAAAGCTCTCAAACTTCGAGGTAAAAAAAACAAAAACCATCCACCAGGTAGCCAACGGAAAACGGTACAAGTATCGTACGGGCGAAAACGAGCGTTACCGTGCTCGTTTTCGAGTTATTGACGAAAAACAGCCTGGAGCGATCGGTCCGGCGGTCGACGCGCGAAACTTTCTAAGTCCGCTCTGCTCCGAAACACCGCTCCGGCGTCAAAAATCGTCGTAGGACAAAAAATCGACACGCTATCTTGCAGGAAAAAATCCGGGGAACACGATGGCGTCGTCAAAAGTGCAGGTCGTCGAGCTCGTTTTCGAGAAAAAAAAAAAAAAATTCTCAAAATTCGACAAAAAAATAAAACGATCACTGGACCGTGTAGAGAATCTAAAACTGCATAAGAATCGTATAGACGAAAATTGGCGTTCACGCGCTCGTTTTTGAGAAAAAAGTTAAAAAAGCTCTCAAAATTCGAGATAAAAAAAAAAAAAACCATCTACCAGGTAGCCAACGGTAAACGGTACAAGTATCGTACGGGCGAAAACGAGCGTTACCGTGCTCGTTTTCGAGTTATTGGCGAGAAACAGCCTGGAGCGATCGGTCCGGCGGTCGACGCGCGAAAGTTTCTAAGTCAGCTCTGCTCCGAATCATCGCTCCGGCGTCAAAAATCGTCGTAGGACAAAAAATCGCCACCCTATCTTGCAGAAAAAAATCCGGGGAACACGATGGCGTCGTCAAAAGTGCAGGTCGTCGAGCTCGTTTTCGAGAAAAAAAAAAAAAAATTCTCAAAATTCGACAAAAAAATAAAACGATCAGTGGACCGTGTAGAGAATCTAAAACTGCATAAGAATCGTATAGACGAAAATTGGCGTTCACGTGCTCGTTTTTGTGGAAAAAATTAAAAAAGCTCTCAAACTTCGAGGTAAAAAAAACAAAAACCATCCACCAGGTAGCCAACGGAAAACGGTACAAGTATCGTACGGGCGAAAACGAGCGTTACCGTGCTCGTTTTCGAGTTATTGACGAAAAACAGCCTGGAGCGATCGGTCCGGCGGTCGACGCGCGAAAGTTTCTAAGTCCGCTCTGCCCCGAAACACCGCTCCGGCGTCAAAAATCGTCGTAGGACAAAAAATCGACACGCTATCTTGCAGGAAAAAATCCGGGGAACACGATGGCGTCGTCAAAAGTGCAGGTCGTCGAGCTCGTTTTCGAGAAAAAAAAAAAAAAATTCTCAAAATTCGACAAAAAAATAAAACGATCAGTGGACCGTGTAGAGAATCTAAAACTGCATAAGAATCGTATAGACGAAAATTGGCGTTCACGCGCTCGTTTTTGAGAAAAAAGTTAAAAAAGCTCTCAAAATTCGAGATAAAAAAAAAAAAAACCATCTACCAGGTAGCCAACGGTAAACGGTACAAGTATCGTACGGGCGAAAACGAGCGTTACCGTGCTCGTTTTCGAGTTATTGGCGAAAAACAGCCTGGAGCGATCGGTCCGGCGGTCGACGCGCGAAAGTTTCTAAGTCCGCTCTGCTCCGAATCATCGCTCCGGCGTCAAAAATCGTCGTAGGACAAAAAATCGCCACCCTATCTTGCAGGAAAAAATCCGGGGAACACGATGGCGTCGTCAAAAGTGCAGGTCGTCGAGCTCGTTTTCGAGAAAAAAAAAAAAAAATTCTCAAAATTCGACAAAAAAATAAAACGATCAGTGGACCGTGTAGAGAATCTAAAACTGCATAAGAATCGTATAGACGAAAATTGGCGTTCACGTGCTCGTTTTTGTGGAAAAAATTAAAAAAGCTCTCAAACTTCGAGGTAAAAAAAACAAAAACCATCCACCAGGTAGCCAACGGAAAACGGTACAAGTATCGTACGGGCGAAAACGAGCGTTACCGTGCTCGTTTTCGAGTTATTGACGAAAAACAGCCTGGAGCGATCGGTCCGGCGGTCGACGCGCGAAACTTTCTAAGTCCGCTCTGCTCCGAAACACCGCTCCGGCGTCAAAAATCGTCGTAGGACAAAAAATCGACACGCTATCTTGCAGGAAAAAATCCGGGGAACACGATGGCGTCGTCAAAAGTGCAGGTCGTCGAGCTCGTTTTCGAGAAAAAAAAAAAAAAATTCTCAAAATTCGACAAAAAAATAAAACGATCACTGGACCGTGTAGAGAATCTAAAACTGCATAAGAATCGTATAGACGAAAATTGGCGTTCACGCGCTCGTTTTTGAGAAAAAAGTTAAAAAAGCTCTCAAAATTCGAGATAAAAAAAAAAAAAACCATCTACCAGGTAGCCAACGGTAAACGGTACAAGTATCGTACGGGCGAAAACGAGCGTTACCGTGCTCGTTTTCGAGTTATTGGCGAGAAACAGCCTGGAGCGATCGGTCCGGCGGTCGACGCGCGAAAGTTTCTAAGTCAGCTCTGCTCCGAATCATCGCTCCGGCGTCAAAAATCGTCGTAGGACAAAAAATCGCCACCCTATCTTGCAGAAAAAAATCCGGGGAACACGATGGCGTCGTCAAAAGTGCAGGTCGTCGAGCTCGTTTTCGAGAAAAAAAAAAAAAAATTCTCAAAATTCGACAAAAAAATAAAACGATCAGTGGACCGTGTAGAGAATCTAAAACTGCATAAGAATCGTATAGACGAAAATTGGCGTTCACGTGCTCGTTTTTGTGGAAAAAATTAAAAAAGCTCTCAAACTTCGAGGTAAAAAAAACAAAAACCATCCACCAGGTAGCCAACGGAAAACGGTACAAGTATCGTACGGGCGAAAACGAGCGTTACCGTGCTCGTTTTCGAGTTATTGACGAAAAACAGCCTGGAGCGATCGGTCCGGCGGTCGACGCGCGAAAGTTTCTAAGTCCGCTCTGCCCCGAAACACCGCTCCGGCGTCAAAAATCGTCGTAGGACAAAAAATCGACACGCTATCTTGCAGGAAAAAATCCGGGGAACACGATGGCGTCGTCAAAAGTGCAGGTCGTCGAGCTCGTTTTCGAGAAAAAAAAAAAACAATTCTCAAAATTCGACAAAAAAATAAAACGATCACTGGACCGTGTAGAGAATCTAAAACTGCATAAGAATCGTATAGACGAAAATTGGCGTTCACGCGCTCGTTTTTGAGAAAAAAGTTAAAAAAGCTCTCAAAATTCGAGATAAAAAAAAAAAAAACCATCTACCAGGTAGCCAACGGTAAACGGTACAAGTATCGTACGGGCGAAAACGAGCGTTACCGTGCTCGTTTTCGAGTTATTGGCGAAAAACAGCCTGGAGCGATCGGTCCGGCGGTCGACGCGCGAAAGTTTCTAAGTCCGCTCTGCTCCGAATCATCGCTCCGGCGTCAAAAATCGTCGTAGGACAAAAAATCGCCACCCTATCTTGCAGGAAAAAATCCGGGGAACACGATGGCGTCGTCAAAAGTGCAGGTCGTCGAGCTCGTTTTCGAGAAAAAAAAAAAAAAATTCTCAAAATTCGACAAAAAAATAAAACGATCAGTGGACCGTGTAGAGAATCTAAAACTGCATAAGAATCGTATAGACGAAAATTGGCGTTCACGTGCTCGTTTTTGTGGAAAAAATTAAAAAAGCTCTCAAACTTCGAGGTAAAAAAAACAAAAACCATCCACCAGGTAGCCAACGGAAAACGGTACAAGTATCGTACGGGCGAAAACGAGCGTTACCGTGCTCGTTTTCGAGTTATTGACGAAAAACAGCCTGGAGCGATCGGTCCGGCGGTCGACGCGCGAAACTTTCTAAGTCCGCTCTGCTCCGAAACACCGCTCCGGCGTCAAAAATCGTCGTAGGACAAAAAATCGACACGCTATCTTGCAGGAAAAAATCCGGGGAACACGATGGCGTCGTCAAAAGTGCAGGTCGTCGAGCTCGTTTTCGAGAAAAAAAAAAAAAAATTCTCAAAATTCGACAAAAAAATAAAACGATCACTGGACCGTGTAGAGAATCTAAAACTGCATAAGAATCGTATAGACGAAAATTGGCGTTCACGCGCTCGTTTTTGAGAAAAAAGTTAAAAAAGCTCTCAAAATTCGAGATAAAAAAAAAAAAAACCATCTACCAGGTAGCCAACGGTAAACGGTACAAGTATCGTACGGGCGAAAACGAGCGTTACCGTGCTCGTTTTCGAGTTATTGGCGAGAAACAGCCTGGAGCGATCGGTCCGGCGGTCGACGCGCGAAAGTTTCTAAGTCAGCTCTGCTCCGAATCATCGCTCCGGCGTCAAAAATCGTCGTAGGACAAAAAATCGCCACCCTATCTTGCAGAAAAAAATCCGGGGAACACGATGGCGTCGTCAAAAGTGCAGGTCGTCGAGCTCGTTTTCGAGAAAAAAAAAAAAAAATTCTCAAAATTCGACAAAAAAATAAAACGATCAGTGGACCGTGTAGAGAATCTAAAACTGCATAAGAATCGTATAGACGAAAATTGGCGTTCACGTGCTCGTTTTTGTGGAAAAAATTAAAAAAGCTCTCAAACTTCGAGGTAAAAAAAACAAAAACCATCCACCAGGTAGCCAACGGAAAACGGTACAAGTATCGTACGGGCGAAAACGAGCGTTACCGTGCTCGTTTTCGAGTTATTGACGAAAAACAGCCTGGAGCGATCGGTCCGGCGGTCGACGCGCGAAAGTTTCTAAGTCCGCTCTGCCCCGAAACACCGCTCCGGCGTCAAAAATCGTCGTAGGACAAAAAATCGACACGCTATCTTGCAGGAAAAAATCCGGGGAACACGATGGCGTCGTCAAAAGTGCAGGTCGTCGAGCTCGTTTTCGAGAAAAAAAAAAAACAATTCTCAAAATTCGACAAAAAAATAAAACGATCACTGGACCGTGTAGAGAATCTAAAACTGCATAAGAATCGTATAGACGAAAATTGGCGTTCACGTGCTCGTTTTTGCGGGAAAAATTAAAAAAGCTCTCAAAGTTCGAGATAAAAAAAAAAAAAACCGTCCACCAGGTAGCCAACGGTAAACGGTACAAGTATCGTACGGGCGAAAACGAGCGTTACCGTGCTCGTTTTCGAGTTATTGACGAAAAACAGCCTGGAGCGATCGGTCCGGCGGTCGACGCGCGAAACTTTCTAAGTCCGCTCTGCTCCGAATCATCGCTCCGGCGTCAAAAATCGTCGTAGGACAAAAAATCGCCACCCTATCTTGCAGGAAAAAATCCGGGGAACACGATGGCGTCGTCAAAAGTGCAGGTCGTCGAGCTCGTTTTCGAGAAAAAAAAAAAAAAATTCTCAAAATTCGACAAAAAAATAAAACGATCAGTGGACCGTGTAGAGAATCTAAAACTGCATAAGAATCGTATAGACGAAAATTTGCGTTCACGTGCTCGTTTTTGTGGAAAAAATTAAAAAAGCTCTCAAACTTCGAGGTAAAAAAAACAAAAACCATCCACCAGGTAGCCAACGGAAAACGGTACAAGTATCGTACGGGCGAAAACGAGCGTTACCGTGCTCGTTTTCGAGTTATTGACGAAAAACAGCCTGGAGCGATCGGTCCGGCGGTCGACGCGCGAAAGTTTCTAAGTCCGCTCTGCTCCGAAACACCGCTCCGGCGTCAAAAATCGTCGTAGGACAAAAAATCGACACGCTATCTTGCAGGAAAAAATCCGGGGAACACGATGGCGTCGTCAGAAGTGCAGGTCGTCGAGCTCGTTTTCGAGAAAAAAAAAAAACAATTCTCAAAATTCGACAAAAAAATAAAACGATCAGTGGACCGTGTAGAGAATATAAAACTGCATAAGAATCGTATAGACGAAAATTGGCGTTCACGTGCTCGTTTTTGAGAAAAAAGTTAAAAAAGCTCTCAAAATTCGAGATAAAAAAAAAACAAACCATCTGCCAGGTAGCCAACGGTAAACGGTACAAGTATCGTACGGGCGAAAACGAGCGTTACCGTGCTCGTTTTCGAGTTATTGACGAAAAACAGCCTGGAGCGATCGGTCCGGCGGTCGACGCGCGAAAGTTTCTAAGTCCGCTCTGCTCCGAATCATCGCTCCGGCGTCAAAAATCGTCGTAGGACAAAAAATCGCAACCCTGTCTTGCAGGAAAAAATCCGGGGAACACGATGGCGTCGTCAAAAGTGCAGGTCGTCGAGCTCGTTTTCGAGAAAAAAAAAAAAAAATTCTCAAAATTCGACAAAAAAATAAAACGATCAGTGGACCGTGTAGAGAATATAAAACTGCATAAGAATCGTATAGACGAAAATTGGCGTTCACGTGCTCGTTTTTGAGAAAAAAGTTAAAAAAGCTCTCAAAATTCGAGATAAAAAAAAAACAAACCATCTGCCAGGTAGCCAACGGTAAACGGTACAAGTATCGTACGGGCGAAAACGAGCGTTACCGTGCTCGTTTTCGAGTTATTGACGAAAAACAGCCTGGAGCGATCGGTCCGGCGGTCGACGCGCGAAAGTTTCTAAGTCCGCTCTGCTCCGAATCATCGCTCCGGCGTCAAAAATCATCGTAGGACAAAAAATCGCCACCCTATCTTGCAGGAAAAAATCCGGGGAACACGATGGCGTCGTCAAAAGTGCAGGTCGACGAGCTCGTTTTCGAGAAAAAAAAAAAAAAATTCTCAAAATTCGACAAAAAAATAAAACGATCATTGGACCGTGTAGAGAATCTAAAACTGCATAAGAATCGTATAGACCAAAATTGGCCTTAACGTGCTGGTTTTCGAGTTATTGACGATAAGCCGGTATATATATGTCCGAGATAAAAAAAAAGATAGGGACATGTAGTGTGTAGCCGTTATTCTGTCCAAGCGCGTTGCCACTTGGGGACTTTGCTGTACCTCAGACCGAAGGTCTATACCAGCAACTACATTTTGCCTGATGTTCGGGCATCTACTTTTCACGCGTCGTTATGCGTTTGGAGGCTAACGACGTCGAAACCTGCTGCCACCTCGAGTCCAACCCAATCCAGGAACGCTTGCCGAAGCAAGCGGGGCTTGTATCCCGGCCCGAGGAGGTCATTGCCGAAGCACATGACCTAGCATCCGTTCGAGTACATTTTCAAGCATGGTTATTGGAGAGAATCCGCAGACTTCTCTCGTTCTGTTACGTAGCGTAATGCGTTCAATGGCGATTTTGGTTTCGCCCTGCTTTCGTAAGTAGTACCGAGCGCGTATATGTCCGGAACTCCCTGTATAGGTCTTGTGTTACAAGATCGGCTTCGGTCACCGGCCACGGATGGCCAGCTTCTTCAGCCGCTTGTCTCAGGAGTTCTCGCGCGTCTCGGTACCTCCGGCACTCGAATAGGACGTGGTTTGGTGTTTCCACTTGGCCACAGTCGCAATTCTCGTGCGGTACTAAAGCAAATTCCTTGAGCTTGGCTCGGAAATCTCCGTGCCCGCTTAGGAATTGTACTACGTAGTGATCCAAGATCACCCAGCTTGCATTGAGACGGTCAGATACATCAGAGAAGTAGCGGTAGGTGACCCTACCTTTCTCCGATGACGACCATCTCGTTTGCCACATATTGAGAAGTTCCGCTCGCACCAAGGCTTTCGCCTGAGCAGCGGTTACTTCTCCAGCCGCCAAATCGGCTCGACTTATTCGACAATTTCCGACTTCAATATTGATTTGTCTTCTAATCTGGTATGCACACGCGCGCTCCACTAACACCAAGTCTATCGGCATCGTCCCGGCGATCACAGTGATCGCGTCGGTAGATACCGTACGATAGGCCTTGGTGACGGCGAGCAAAACATGTCTCTGCGCCCTGGCAAGTTTAGTTCTTGTCACAGAGGTGAGCATGTCTACCCATCCGGCGGCGGCGTATGTCGTGATCGGGACGAAGAGACCTTTGTACAAAGTACGCATGGTTCTGTGTCCCAATCCCCAGTTTGATCGAGCAAGTCTTGCTAGCGTATAAAACGTTCGCATGACTTTGGCATTCAAATATTCAACGTGGGATCTTACTCCCATTCGCGCATCGATGTGAACACCCAAGTACCTTATGGTTTGCTTGAGTGCCACACTTCTCCCGTTTATCTTTATCACAGGAGGTCGTTCTCTATCCAGATTTCCTTTCAAGAGAATCATCTCGGTCTTAGTCGCGGATAGTGTAAGTTTCTGCGTGGCGCACCACTCAGAAATTGTATCCGCGACTCTTTGCCCTCTTTGCTGCAACTGATTCCTCGAGTTTCCGTAGAATACCACGAGTAAGTCGTCAGCGTAGGCTATTGGCTCGCAAGCCAGGTGTTCGTTTGATAGGAGCTGTAGAACTTCGTCAAAGACTAGGTTCCAACAGCTCGGACCGAGTATCGACCCCTGCGGGCAGCCCTTGGTGACTTGCTTACGCACATTACCGTGTTTGGAAACTATTGTAACCATACGGTCAGCGAAGTAGTCGACCATGAGTCGATAAAGATTTCGGGGACATCCCCGGCGTTTCAGCTTCTGAAGTATGCTTGGCCACCAAACATTATCAAAAGCTCCGGCGATGTCGAAGGAGAGACCCATCACATATCGTTCCTCTCGCTGGGATATCAATTCCCTGAGCTTCACCACGGCGTCTTCCGTGGATCGTCCAGGCCTGAATCCATATTGCCGATCGGAACTATGTTCTGGGTTTAGGAATATGTTACTCATTCGGTTAAGCATTAGTCTCTCTAATACTTTGCCTAAGATGGAAAGTAGGCATATCGGTCTATACGACTTGACATCCGTTGGTGGTTTATCGGGCCCTTTCAAGATTGCTCTGATCGAGCCGATTTTCCACCTAACGGGGAAGACCCCGTGCGCTAGACACCCGTTGTAGAGTCGAAGTAGAGCACTATGGATGGATCCATAAGCACATTTAACTACCTCGGCCTCTACACGGTCCAGCCCAGGGCATTTGCCTCGCTTTAAGCGCGATACTGCAGCTCCGAGCTCATTCCTCGTGAAGACTGGACAGTCTTCAGTCGGCGGATCGGTTGCAGCATCAGCTCTGGTGTTTGCTTGCTCCGGCGTTTCATCCGTGGACGAGTCGTCCGGGATTAGCGCCTGTAGGAGCTGCGAGGCAGTCGATTCCCAGTCAGTCGTATATCCTTCCGGCGTTCGAATGTTAGAGACCGCAGTCTCAACGCAGAGTTTCTTTTGGGCGATCTTGTAGACAAGTCCCCATGGCTCTTTATTCCCCTGCTCCGTCACAAAGTTCTGCCAGCTTTGTGCTTTCGCAGCGCGCACTGCGGCTGTGTAGGCGAGTCTAGATGTTCGATACTCAGCCTGCTTTGCCGCTCTCTCCTCCGAGTTCCTCTCGCGCTGAAAGGCTCGTCTAAGTCGATAGACTCGCGCTTTCATTCTCGTCAAATTTTCCGTCCACCATGGGACGGACTTCGAATGCCACTTCTTGGGGCGCATTGAGGCATTGCACGCATCGATGATCGATTTCTCGACCTCTTGTGCTAGGTGTTCGACTTCCCTGCGGCAACCAGTGCCGAGGGGTAATTGCCTCGCGCCTTCAAGAAGAACTTGATCAAATCGCTCCCAGTTCGCATGCAACGTGCGGAATCGAGGCTGTGGGCTTCGATTCTCATTCACGTCCGTGAACTGTAAGACAAAATCAATGAGTCGGTGGTCACTGGAGGTCCAATCCTCGTGAACCGTCCAGTTTCGCACAATTGTCGCCATGTCTGGAGTCGATAATGTGACATCGATCCATGACTCACCGGCAGGGCTGGAGTATGTAGGAATACTCCCAGCCTCGTTCAAAATCGTCAAGTCGTGTAATGCGATAAACTCTTCGAGTTTCTCGCCTCGCGTGTCCGGTCGAACGCTTTCTCCCCCCCAAAGGTGGGATTTGGCATTGACGTCCGCGGCTATCACGACTCGACGGTGTTGGAGAGCATCGAGTGTCCTCTCCAAGCGTGCCAGACTTGGTTCAATGTCTTCCGAGCATTGAAAGTACTGGCTAACGAGGTAGAAACTACCGAAGGGTCCGCTAATGCAAACGCAGGAGGTGTGAGTATCACACAGCTGTGTGATTTTTACCACCGAGATGTCCGGGTTTCTGACCACTATTGCGGCCATAGCCCTTTCATTCTCGGCGATCACCTTCGCCGTGAGCCCAAAGCCTGGAATCTGTCCCTGAAATTGGTAAGGTTCCTGCATGAGCAACACGTCGATCTCCTTTGCGTGCATTAGCTCGCTCACCTCACCATGAACAATTAGCGCACGCCGCATATTATGCTGCGCGATGCGCAATTGCCTTAGAGGATTCTCCGGGTCGTTTCTATCCATAATTCGTACGAGATACTGCTAGATCTAAAGCTGCCTTATAGGCAGGGCAGTTTTTGTCTCGCGACTTATGGTTGTGCTGATTACCTCTTGATTTACAGTTTGAGCAAGTTGGGGACTTACTCTTCGCCGTACAAGAGGCAATGGTATGCCCTTCTTCGGAGCAGTGACCGCAAACCTCGTTTTTTGCTTTGCAATGTTTGGCCATGTGGCCAAACATTTGACACTTAAAGCAGCGTGTCACCGAAACGTAGTCCTGCACTCTGCATGACGACCACCCCAGGTACACTCTGCCCGAGCTCTTCAGCCGCTGGCGAACCTGCGGACTGACTTCCATGACCCAGTTGGCAGTGTCCTTTTCCTTCGGGCCGGTTGCAAACCGGACCTTCAGGCTGGACGACACATCCCCCTGGGTCATATCGCTGAGGTTTTGCTTCCAGATACTGGAAGAAACCTCCTCTTTCCTCATCGCCTTAGGAACGTCGTACACTATAAGTGTAGGGTTCCTCAAGGTCGGTAGAGTAGCTGAAAGCCCTACTTCTTTCAGCTTCGCGCAGTTGACGAAGGCCTTTAGATCCTCCTTGCGCTCGGTTTCGACGGCTATGCCACCGGAGTGGATGCGTCGGACAGACCTCACGCGGATCTTGGCCTTCGCCGGCTTGACCAGGGACAGAACAGTCTGTTTTGTGACATCACTGTTCTGTCCTTTCCCTTTCGGCGGGAAAATACGCACCACGTGTCGTGGTGGTTTAACCGCTTCCGGGGAAACTCGATTGGCGTCAACCTTTACCGCTTGCGCGTAGGTTGTTGCCGCACGAACTGGTGCGGGTTTCACAGTCGGACGGGAACCCGTCGTCTGCGAAACCGTAGGGGCAACCCTCTCTGCGATCCTCTGGGAGGCTCTCACCTCTTGCCGGATCGCCGCGAGCTGTCCTTTTAGGAAAGAGTTCTGGATAAGAACCTCCTGGACTAGCTCGTAGAGAGCTGCCGCGTTGCCTACGATCAAGGCTCCGGTCTCCTTGCTGAGCCTGGATTCTTTTCCAAGACAGCTGGTCCGGATACCCTTGAACAGTTTCGAGGCCTCTCCATTGATTTTATCGAGAGGCCTGTTCGATGGACCAGGTGTCGCCTCCGCCGACACCTTTCCTGGCAACTCCTCGCCGCTTTTCTGGGCTTTTTCTGCCCTTTGCGGCTTCTCTTTCTTCACGACGGTTACCCAACCGTCGCTGTCGACTTCATGGCCCTTTCCTCCGTCCGAAGACGTGGCGTTGCCTGCTGAGGTTGCCTTCGGCTTTTTGGCCTCTGGCTTCCTCGGTGGAGTTGTACGGGGTGGTGTCCCCGATCCGTCCTTCTTGATATCCTTTGTCGGCGCAGGGGATATCGTTCCTGCAGGCTTCGATGTTGTAGCCTTGCTTCGTAGCGTCGGGGGTCTGGTGCTGGGGGGCGTTTTAGCGCCCTTCCCAGCTTCAACCTCCTTCGCCTTTTTCTGAGGTGGTGAGACCACCCCAGCCTTTCTACTCGCTGCCGTCGTCCTGCCGGGGGCAACGACGGTAGCCTCCTTTACTCCCTTTTCCCCCTTGCGGGGTACCGAGGCGTCTATCGGTGTCAATTTAATTTTAGGATCCATACTTGTCTGGAAACTGTTTCGTCCCGGCGTGTGTCCCGGCCTCCATGGACCCTCAATTGGAACCCGGCTCCGCCTGGGTTAGGACTTGCACCCGGGATATAGTCCGCGAACAAAGGCCGACCGGGCTTTCCCCGGACTCCTAGGTTCACTTCCTCGCCCAATAGAACCCACGAGTGGTGTTCCGAGCCGATTGACTAGGCACAGGGCTGCTTTTCTCGCCTAGCCGCCTGTCTAGACGAAGCAGAGGCCAAAGGTACGTGTTGGGCAGCTACACTCCCGCAGGAGAGAGGGCCCTCAGATCCCAGGATCCTCCTTTCCGCCGACACAGGTCGCCACGCACGGCAAACACGTGGGGAACAAACCTCAAGCAGATGTTCCCTCTGCTTCGCTACGCCCGGTTTCTGCTCCCTGTTTTTGCAGGGAACCCGCTGCGTAACTAGGACATGACCTCGGGCATCATGTCCCTGTAGCATTAGCTCCAAAACGTGGGACTCGTCCTTAGCACGACTAGTAAAACTCACTTTGCCATCATCAACTATGCTCTTGACGCTTCAGCGTCCTTTTGCCATCGCCAACGACGGGAGCTGCTGTCAGCAGCGCGACGACGGTCTTACATGTATAAATACATGTTGTCTTTCGTCGTTGGCGTACCTTTCAGTGTTTTCGTCATACGCTGCATATCCTTCCTATATGCAGCGTCCGTATGGCAAGGACTCCGAGTCTGACAGAGCCGTACACCACCGGTTTACAGCTCGGAGTTGAGCTGGTCTAGGCGGAGTCTTCTAATGGCCAGGGGAGCGATCCACGTTTCGAGGCCCGTCTCCCTACCTAGGATACTAGCGTGGTTTCCCAGCCGACACCTTCAGGCAGTAGGGAGCAGCTCAGCTACTTCTACGGTGGCCTCCTTCCGTCATTCGTCTGGCATTACGACGTCTGCCACCAGATGTTTTGGTGTGCTGGGTTCTGCCAAGCCCAGCGGCGTATTGCTTTTCCCAGCGGCGTATTGCTTTTGGGGACGCAAACAGACGTCGTTTCGTGTCTCATCCTGGTCTTGGTTTTTGCTTAACGTGAAAAGGGGGCATATAGCCCCCTTTTTTGATTTCTGGTGTCAGGATCGCCTCCTCGGAAAAGCATTAAAGCAAAAAGGGGGCTTATAGCCCCCTGGTATGAGTTAGGTCTTTCTTGGAGAAGCTCTAGGTGTTCGAGTAGGAACTTCGAAAAGTTCCTTAAAGTGAAAAAGGGGCATATAGCCCCTTTTTTGTACAATATACGCCTTCTCCAATAAGCCTTAACGTGAAATGGGGGCCGAAGCCCCCAGGTGTTAAGTATACGCTAGTCATAATGCTTCCCCATCTCTCTTTGCTTTCCTGACACCACTCTTTTCTGACATCTCTGTGTTTGCACAGTACGAATGACGGATCACGTCTTGCTCGGGAAGGTGGGGTCGCTACTCCCATACGGTGTGCCCCTGCACCGCCCCTGCCGAAACCAGAGCCCCGTTGGCCGGCATAAATGCCGTTTGCAGCGTCCACCGCGTGGAGGAGGGGTTGGCACATGCGATCCTGGTGCCGTATAGCAAGCTATACGCCCGGACGGCTTCTAGACGCCAAAAGATAGGGACAGTGGGAATCTCCTATACTATCACGGGCGTGTATTCTCCTACTAGTTTGATGGTTGTTGTTGCATAAACCAGCGACTGTTTGGCCCGCCGTTTAACCGCGCGGTTTAAAATTGCAACACAATGTTGGTGTCGCTCCGGGGTGAAAAAATGGAAAAACGACATACTTTACGCATAGGGGCGGCTGATCTTAACATATTTTGTCATGTCACCACCCCAGTGACTCTAAGACGGATTTTGCCGTCGCACGTTTTTTTATTAAAAAGTTATTAGTATATAAAAGATTTCGTTAAGCAAAAAGACACGAATATGGGAGTAGGACAAAAAATCGCCAGCCTATCTTGCAGGAAAAAATCCGGGGAACACGATGGCGTCGTCAAAAGTGCAGGTCGTCGAGCTAGTTTTCGAGAAAAAAAAAAAAAAAATTCTCAAAACTCGACAAAAAAAAATAAAACGATCAGTGGACCGTGTAGAGAATCTAAAACTGCATAAGAATCGTATAGACGAAAATTGGCGTTCACGTGCTCGTTTTTGTGGAAAAAATTAGAAAAGCTCTCAAACTTCGAGATAAAAAAAAAAAAAACCGTCTACCAGGTAGCCAACGGTAAACGGTACAAGTATCGTACGGGCGAAAATGAGCGTTACCGTGCTCGTTTTCGAGTTATTGACGAAAAACAGCCTGGAGCGATCGCTCCGGCGGTCGACGCGCGAAAGTTTCTAAGTCCGCTCTGCTCCGAAACACCGCTCCGGCGTCAAAAATCGTCGTAGGACAAAAAATCGCCACCCTATCTTGCAGGAAAAAATCCGGGGAACACGATGGCGTCGTCAAAAGTGCAGGTCGTCGAGCTCGTTTTCGAGAAAAAAAAAAAAAAATTCTCAAAATTCGACAAAAAAATAAAACGATCAGTGGACCGTGTAGAGAATATAAAACTGCATAAGAATCGTATAGACGAAAATTGGCGTTCACGTGCTCGTTTTTGTGGAAAAAATTAGAAAAGCTCTCAAACTTCGAGATAAAAAAAAAAAAAACCGTCTACCAGGTAGCCAACGGTAAACGGTACAAGTATCGTACGGGCGAAAACGAGCGTTACCGTGCTCGTTTTCGAGTTATTGACGAAAAACAGCCTGGAGCGATCGGTCCGGCGGTCGACGCGCGAAAGTTTCTAAGTCCGCTCTGCTCCGAATCATCGCTCCGGCGTCAAAAATCGTCGTAGGACAAAAAATCGCAACCCTATCTTGCAGGAAAAAATCCGGGGAACACGATGGCGTCGTCAAAAGTGCAGGTCGTCGAGCTCGTTTTCGAGAAAAAAAAAAAAAAATTCTCAAAATTCGACAAAAAAATAAAACGATCAGTGGACCGTGTAGAGAATATAAAACTGCATAAGAATCGTATAGACGAAAATTGGCGTTCACGTGCTCGTTTTTGTGGAAAAAATTAAAAAAGCTCTCAAACTTCGAGATAAAAAAAAAAAAAACCATCTACCAGGTAGCCAACGGTAAACGGTACAAGTATCGTACGGGCGAAAATGAGCGTTACCGTGCTCGTTTTCGAGTTATTGACGAAAAACAGCCTGGAGCGATCGCTCCGGCGGTCGACGCGCGAAAGTTTCTAAGTCCGCTCTGCTCCGAAACACCGCTCCGGCGTCAAAAATCGTCGTAGGACAAAAAATCGCCACCCTATCTTGCAGGAAAAAATCCGGGGAACACGATGGCGTCGTCAAAAGTGCAGGTCGTCGAGCTCGTTTTCGAGAAAAAAAAAAAAAAATTCTCAAAATTCGACAAAAAAATAAAACGATCAGTGGACCGTGTAGAGAATATAAAACTGCATAAGAATCGTATAGACGAAAATTGGCGTTCACGTGCTCGTTTTTGAGAAAAAAGTTAAAAAAGCTCTCAAAATTCGAGATAAAAAAAAAACAAACCATCTGCCAGGTAGCCAACGGTAAACGGTACAAGTATCGTACGGGCGAAAACGAGCGTTACCGTGCTCGTTTTCGAGTTATTGACGAAAAACAGCCTGGAGCGATCGGTCCGGCGGTCGACGCGCGAAAGTTTCTAAGTCCGCTCTGCTCCGAATCATCGCTCCGGCGTCAAAAATCATCGTAGGACAAAAAATCGCCACCCTATCTTGCAGGAAAAAATCCGGGGAACACGATGGCGTCGTCAAAAGTGCAGGTCGACGAGCTCGTTTTCGAGAAAAAAAAAAAAAAATTCTCAAAATTCGACAAAAAAATAAAACGATCATTGGACCGTGTAGAGAATCTAAAACTGCATAAGAATCGTATAGACCAAAATTGGCCTTAACGTGCTGGTTTTCGAGTTATTGACGATAAGCCGGTATATATATGTCCGAGATAAAAAAAAAGATAGGGACAGTGGGAATCTCCTATACTATCACGGGCGTGTATTCTCCTACTAGTTTGATGGTTGTTGTTGCATAAACCAGCGACTGTTTGGCCCGCCGTTTAACCGCGCGGTTTAAAATTGCAACACAATGTTGGTGTCGCTCCGGGGTGAAAAAATGGAAAAACGACATACTTTACGCATAGGGGCGGCTGATCTTAACATATTTTGTCAATGTCATCTTCCCAGTGACCCTAGGAAGGAGTTTGCCGTTGCACGTTTTCCTATTAAAAAGTAATTAGTGTACAAAAATTTTCGTGAAGCAAAAAACAAGAATATGAAAGTACGTTCCATGAGCATTACGGTGAATAAAACAGAAATTAAAAATTCCCGAGGGGTTGAACAGCATCATATTGAATTCGTTTTGCTGACTGGGGTCTGCGCCCCCCAGACCCCCGCTACACTAGCCCAGACCAAACCCACTTTGTAATAGTGGTATCATATTAAATTGAACAGCATCGTACTTAATTCGTTTTGCTGAATGGGGGGCTGCGCCCCCCAAACCCCCGCTACACTAGCCCAGACCTAACCCATTTTGTAATAGCGGTATCAAATTAAATTGAACAGTATCGTACTAAATTCGTTTTGCTGACTGGGGGGCTGCGCCCCCCAGACCCCCGCAACACTAGCCCGGACCTAACCCACTTTGTAATAGCGGTATCATATTAAATTGAACAGCATCGTACTAAATTCGTTTTGCTGAATGGGGGGCTGCGCCCCCCAAACCCCCGCTACACTAGCCCAGACCTAACCCATTTTGTAATAGCGGTATCAAATTAAATTGAACAGCATCATATTGAATTCGTTTTGCTGACTGGGGTCTGCGCCCCCCAGACCCCCGCTACAATAGCCCAGACCTAACCCACTTTGTAATAGTGGTATCATATTAAATTGAACAGCATCGTACTTAATTCGTTTTGCTGAATGGGGGGCTGCGCCCCCCAAACCCCCGCTACACTAGCCCAGACCTAACCCATTTTGTAATAGCGGTATCAAATTAAATTGAACAGCATCGTACTAAATTCGTTTTGCTGACAGGGGTCTGCGCCCCCCAGACCCCCGCTACACTAGCCCAGACCTAACCCCCTTTGTAATAGCGGTATCATATTAAATTGAACAGCATCATATTGAATTCGTTTTGCTGACTGGGGTCTGCGCGCCCCAGACCCCCGCAACACTAGCCCGGACCTAACCCACTTTGTAATAGCGGTATCATATTAAATTGAACAGCATCGTACTAAATTCGTTTTGCTGAATGGGGGGCTGCGCCCCCCAAACCCCCGCTACACTAGCCCAGACCTAACCCATTTTGTAATAGCGGTATCAAATTAAATTGAACAGTATCGTACTAAATTCGTTTTGCTGACTGGGGGGCTGCGCCCCCCAGACCCCCGCAACACTAGCCCGGACCTAACCCACTTTGTAATAGTGGTATCATATTAAATTGAACAGCATCGTACATAATTCGTTTTGCTGAATGGGGGGCTGCGCCCCCCAAACCCCCGCTACACTAGCCCAGACCTAACCCATTTTGTAATAGCTGTATCAAATTAAATTGAACAGCATCATATTGAATTCGTTTTGCTGACAGGGGTCTGCGCCCCCCAGACCCCCGCTACACTAGCCCAGACCTAACCCACTTTGTAATAGTGGTATCATATTAAATTGAACAGCATCGTACATAATTCGTTTTGCTGAATGGGGGGCTGCGCCCCCCAAACCCCCGCTACACTAGCCCAGACCTAACCCATTTTGTAATAGCTGTATCAAATTAAATTGAACAGCATCATATTGAATTCGTTTTGCTGACAGGGGTCTGCGCCCCCCAGACCCCCGCTACACTAGCCCAGACCTAACCCCCTTTGTAATAGCGGTATCATATTAAATTGAACAGCATCATATTGAATTCGTTTTGCTGACTGGGGTCTGCGCGCCCCAGACCCCCGCAACACTAGCCCGGACCTAACCCACTTTGTAATAGCGGTATCAAATTAAATTGAACAGCATCGTACTAAATTCGTTTTGCTGACAGGGGTCTGCGCCCCCCAAACCCCCGCTACACTAGCCCAGACCTAACCCATTTTGTAATAGCGGTATCAAATTAAATTGAACAGCATCATATTGAATTCGTTTTGCTGACTGGGGTCTGCGCCCCCCAAACCCCCGCTACACCAGCCCAGACCTAACCCATTTTGTAATAGCGGTACCAAATTAAATTGAGCAGCATCATATTGAATTCGTTTTGCTGACAGGGGTCTGCGCCCCCCAGACCCCCGCTACACTAGCCCAGACCTAACCCCCTTTGTAATAGCGGTATCATATTAAATTGAACAGCATCATATTGAATTCGTTTTGCTGACTGGGGTCTGCGCGCCCCAAACCACCGCAACACTGGCCCAGACCTAGCCCATTTTGTAATGACTGTATTGGAACTGCGTTAGGGCTAGTTTAGAATTGGTTAGGTGAAGTAATGCGGAGAGCAGTTTCGCCTGCGTCCCGGGATGCTTGTTGGCATGAGTGGTGTCTGAATGAGTAAAGACGGATGAGACACTTGTGGGGTATGGTGAGTCAGATTCTCAAACTACCCATATATTCTTCTGAGGCATGGGTGCCTATCCAAGGATCTCCTTCGGTATCTAAAACAGAAATAAAAAAAAAAAAAAAAAAAAAAAAAAAAATGAATATGGACTGTGTTAGGACTGAATTGGATAAGGTCTGGGTTACGTCTCGGTTAGGTCTGAGTTAGGACTGGTTTAAGACTGGGTTAGGACTGGGTTAGGACTGGGTTAGGACTGGGTTAGGTCTGGGTTAGGACTGGGTTAGGTCTGGGTTAGGTCTGGGTTAGGACTGGGTTAGGTCTGGGTTAGGACTGGGTTAGGACTGGGTTAGGTCTGGGTTAGGTCTGGGTTAGGTCTGGGTTAGGACTGGGTTAGGACTGGGTTAGGTCTGGGTTAGGTCTGGGTTAGGTCTGGGTTAGGACTGGGTTAGGACTGGGTTAGGTCTGGGTTAGGTCTGGGTTAGGTCTGGGTTAGGTCTGGGTTAGGTCTGGGTTAGGTCTGGGTTAGGTCTGGGTTAGGACTGGGTTAGGACTGGGTTAGGTCTGGGTTAGGCCTGGGTTAGGTCTGGGTTAGGACTGGGTTAGGACTGGGTTAGGTCTGGGTTAGGACTGGGTTAGGTCTGGGTTAGGACGGGGTTAGGTCTGGGTTAGGTCTGGGTTAGGACTGGGATAGGTCTGGGTTAGGTCTGGGTTACGACTGGGTTAGGTCTGGGTTACGACTGGGTTAGGTCTGGGTTACGACTGGGTTAGGTCTGGGTTACGACTGGGTTAGGTCTGGGTTACGACTGGGTTAGGATTGGGTTAGGTCTGGTTTAGGACTGGGTTAGGTCTAGGTTAGGACTGGGTTAGGTCTGGGTTAGGTCTGGGTTAGGACTGGGTTAGGTCTGGGTTAGGACTGGGTTAGTACTGGGTTAGGACTGGGTTAGGTCTGGGTTAGGTCTGGGTTATTTCTGGGTTAGGTCTGGGTTAGGTCTGGGTTAGGTCTGGGTTAGGGCTGGGTTAGGTCTGGGTTAGGTCTGGGTCAGGTCTGGGGTATTTCTGGGTTAGGACTGGGTTAGGTCTGGGTTAGGTCTGGGTTATTTCTGGGTTAGGTCTGGGTTAGGTCTGGGTTAGGTCTGGGTTAGGTCTGGGTTAGGTCTGGGTTAGGTCTGGGTTAGGACTGGGTTAGTACTGGGTTAGGACTGGGTTAGGTCTGGGTTAGGTCTGGGTTATTTCTGGGTTAGGTCTGGGTTAGGGCTGGGTTAGGTCTGGGTTAGGTCTGGGTCAGGTCTGGGGTATTTCTGGGTTAGGACTGGGTTAGGTCTGGGTTAGGTCTGGGTTAGGACTGGGTTAGGTCTGGGTTAGGACTGGGTTAGGACTGGGTTAGGTCTGGGTTAGGTCTGGGTTAGGTTTGGGTTAGGACTGGGTAGGTTCTGGGTTAGGACTTGGTTAGGACTGGGTTAGGACTGTGTTAGGACTGGGTTAGGTCTGGGTTAGGTCTGGGTTAGGACTGGGTTAGGTCTGGGTTAGGACTGGGTTAGGTCTGGGTTAGGTCTGGGTTCGGTCTGGGTTAGGTCTGGGTTAGGTCTGGGTCAGGACTGGGTTAGGACTGGGTTAGGTCTGGGTTAGGACTGGGTTAGGACTGGGTTAGGTCTGGGTTAGGACTGGGTTAGGACTGGGTTAGGTCTGGGTTAGGACTGGGTTAGGACTGGGTTAGGTCTGGGTTAGGTCTGGGTTAGGACTGGGTTAGGTCTGGGTTAGGACTGGGTTAGGTCTGGGTTAGTACTGGATTTGGTTAGGTCTGTGTTAGGTCTGGGTTAGGACTGGGTTAGGACTGGGTTAGGTCTGGGTTAGGACTGGGTTAGGACTGGGTTAGGACTGGGTTAGGTCTGGGTTAGGTCTGGGTTATTTCTGGGTTAGGTCTGGGTTAGGTCTGGGTTAGGTCTGGGTTAGGTCTGGGTTAGGTCTGGGTTAGGACTGGGTTAGGACTGGGTTAGGTCTGGGTTAGGACTGGGTTAGGACTGGGTTAGGTCTGGGTTAGGACTGGGTTAGGTCTGGGTTAGGTCTGGGTTCGGTCTGGGTTAGGACTGGGTTAGGTCTGGGTTAGGTCTGGGTTAGGTCTGGGTTAGGTCTGGGTTAGGACTGGGTTAGGACTGGGTTAGGTCTGGGTTAGGTCTGGGTTAGGACTGGGTTAGGTCTGGGTTAGTACTGGATTTGGTTAGGTCTGGGTTAGGTCTGGGATAGGACTGGGTTAGGACTGGGTTAGGTCTGGGTTAGGACTGGGTTAGGTCTGGGTTAGGTTTGGGTTAGGACTGGGTAGGTTCTGGGTTAGGACTTGGTTAGGACTGGGTTAGGACTGTGTTAGGACTGGGTCAGGTCTGGGTTAGGTCTGGGTTAGGACTGGGTTAGGTCTGGGTTAGGACTGGGTTAG
>NC_135147.1:685000-697500 GCF_051014445.1 Colletes latitarsis
GCGGTATCGCGGTTTCGCGGTCTCGCGGATTCGCGGTCACGCGGTATCACGGTATCGCGGTTTCGCGGTCGCGCGGTCACGCGGTCTCGCGGTATCGCGGTCGCCCGGTCACGCGGTGTCGCGGTTAACGGTCACTCGGTCTCGCAGTATCGCGGTGTCGCGGTCTCGCGGTCGCGCGGTCACGCGGTCTCGCGGTATCGCGGTTTCGCGGTCGCGCGGTCACGCGGTCTCGCGGTGTCGCGGTCGCGCGGTCTCGCGGTATCGCGGTTTTGCGGTGTCGCGGTCGCCCGGTCACGCGGTATCGCGGTTAACGGTCACTCGGTCTCGCGGTATCGCGGTGTCGCGGTCACGCAGTCGCGCGGTCACGCGGTCTCGCGGGTAGCGGTCGCACGGTCACGCGGTCGCGCGGTCACGCGGTCTCGCGGTATCGCGGTTAGCGGTCGCGCGGTCCCGCGGTCTCGCGGTATCGCGGTTCCGTGGTTCACGACCTCGCGGTTCCGCGGTTCACGACCTCGCGGTTCGCGGTCCCGCGGTTTGCGATTTCGCGGCACACTGTTGCGCGGTTCACAGTACGACGTTCGTAGTGCGGATTCGCGGATCCGAAGCCCTCGGTTCGCGGTGTCACGACTCGCGGTTCGCGGTGTCGCGGTCGCGCGGTCTCGCGGTATCGCGGTTTTGCGGTGTCGCGGTCGCCCGGTCACGCGGTATCGCGGTTAACGGTCACTCGGTCTCGCGGTATCGCGGTGTCGCGGTCACGCAGTCGCGCGGTCACGCGGTCTCGCGGGTAGCGGTCGCACGGTCACGCGGTCGCGCGGTCACGCGGTCTCGCGGTATCGCGGTTAACGGTCGCGCGGTCGCGCGGTCTCGCGGTATCGCGGTTCCGTGGTTCACGACCTCGCGGTTCCGCGGTTCACGACCTCGCGGTTCGCGGTCCCGCGGTTTGCGATTTCGCGGCACACTGTTGCGCGGTTCACAGTACGACGTTCGTAGTGCGGATTCGCGGATCCGCAGCCCTCGGTTCGCGGTGTCACGACTCGCGGTTCGCGGTGTCGCGGCTCGCGGCTCGCGGTTCGCGGTTTGTCGACACTCACTGCACTGCACTACACTGTGTTCTTCTTCTCTCTTCTTTCTTCTTTCTTCTTTCTTCCTAGTTGTCCTGTTGCCATCCCACGTAGGCTGGGGTCTCTTTGGCCTTGAGCGAGGCTCGTGCGAAGTCGCGGAAGTGTCGGAAATTGGTTTTGGAAACCAACTCCGCTTCCGCGACCGGCCATCCGCAGCCGTTAAGCCGCAGTGCCGTCTTCAAGACCGCCCTGGCCGCCTCGTGCCTCGGACAGTCGAGAAGTATGTGCTTCGGCGTTTCCTCGCCGGTCCCACATTCGCACATCGCAGTTTCACTCAGAGCGAAGGATCTGAGCTTCCACCTGAAGTTACCGTGACCACTAAGAAATTGCGTGACATAGTGGTCCAGTTCTATCCAGGTGGCCCGTGTTCTCTGCCGGACGTCTCCGAAGAACTCGAAGGTCGTCCGACCATGGGTCGAAACCTGCCAACGCTCCTGCCAGGCATCCAGCATTTCCGCCGCCGCCCGTCTTCTTTCTTCGCCGTAATCCCGGCCTTCCTCTTCCTCGTTGCCGTTGTTTCGTCCTCTTCTTTCTTCCGTCCGAATCCAGTATCTTCTTGCCCTCTCTTCCACCACCAGGTCGATCGGGGGTTCGCCCGCGATCACCGTTAGTGCGTCCGAGGCCGTCGTGCAATACGCCTTGGTGACTCGAAGGAGAGCCTGTCTCTGAGAACGAGCCAGCATCCGTCTTGCCGTTTTGTTCATCAGGTCGCTCCAGCCCGCCGCTGCGTACGTGGTTATGGGTACAAAGAGCCCCCCGTACAAGAGACGGAGTGCACGATGTCCCAGTCCCCAGTTCGCTTTGGCCACCTTCGCGAGACTGTTGAACAAACCTCTGCATTTCTCCGAAGTTGTCACGATATGCGTGTTCAACCGGAGTCCTTTCTCAAAATGTACTCCTAAGTACCTGATTGCTGGCTTCATCCTTATGCCTCTGCCGGAGATGCGGATGGTCGGTGGACGCGCTGCATCGAGCGATCCTTTGACCAAGAGCATCTCCGACTTTTCGGCTGAGAGTTCCAGCTTCCTCCTTCCGCACCACTCGGACATTGCCGTGGCGACCCCCTGGCCCTTCCTTCTCAGCTCCTCTCTCGAGTTGCCGGAAATCACGACCAGGACGTCGTCCGCATAGGCAACCGGTTCACATTCCAGCTCGTCGGATGTGAGAACCGCCAGCAGGTCATCGAAAATTAGGTTCCAAAAACTTGGACCCAATATCGAGCCCTGCGGGCAGCCTCTGGTAACGGGTTTCCGGACTGAGTCTTGTTTCCCCACGATCTGTACTGCCCTCTCCGAGAAGTAACTTTCCACTAGCCTGTATAGGTTTCGTGGGCAGTCCCTTCTCTTGAGTTCGTACAGGACATTTGGCCACCATACGTTATCGAAAGCGCCCGAAATATCGAACGCTATCGCAATCACGTATTTTGCCTCCGCGAATTCCCTTTCCCTAAGAATACTACGAAATTTAACGATCGCCTCCTCCGTCGACCGTCCAGGTTTAAACCCGTATTGTCGGTCGGAGGTTAGGTCATGATCGAGGAAAATACTCGCGAGTCTGTTCGCCATCAGTCGCTCGAGCAGCTTCCCTACCATTGAAAGCAGGCAAACTGGCCGATACGACTTCGGGTTACTCCTATCCTTGTCCGGACCCTTGGGTATTGTAATAATCGTACCCACCTTCCAACGAGCTGGGAATACTCCCCATTCGAGGCATCCGTTACAGAGCCTGAGGAGCTCCTCGTGGAGACATCCCCAGGATTTCTGGATAACTTCCACCTCGATCCTGTCCGGCCCCGGACATTTACCTTTTCTGAGGCGCGTTACAGCGGCACTCAGGTCTTCCCACTGGAATGGGGGGCTGTCCTCCGTTGTTGGCTGGATTCGGACTTCCCTACGTGTCCTTGCTTGTTCTGGGGTGTCTGTCTCCATGTCGTCCTCCGGGACGAGCGCCGTCAACATCGCTTCCGCGGTTGATCTCCACGAGGTCGTATGACCCCCGTGTGGCAGTTTGATCGAGGAAGTGGCTTCCTCCCTCCTGAGTTTCCCCAGGGATGTTTTCGTTGCGACACCCCAGACTTCCTGGTTCCCTTGGCTGGTGACGAACTGGCGCCATGAGCGATTCTTCTCGCTCGTCACCTTTTTTGTATAGGTTCTCCTGAACCGTCGATATTCCTGTTTAAGTATCTCCCTCGTCGGGGGATCGTGTGTCCCCTGATACAGTCTTCTTGCTCTGTATGTTGCCCTCTTCATCCTTGTTAGTTCCTCTGTCCACCACGGTACAGATTTCTGGTGCCATTTCTTTTTGGGCATTGCCGCTTCGCAGGCGGTCAATATTACCCGCTCCATGGTTTCCGCCATTGCCTCGACGTCCTGCCGACTATTTAGGTCGGCGTTCGTCAAGGAGCGCTTCTCCTGGATGAGTGTCCTCTGGAGCTTGTTCCAGTCGGCCTTCCTGGTGTTGTACCGTGGTTGTAGGGGCGGCGGCTGTCCTCTTCGCATGCCGAGGTTCAGGCGCGTCTCCAGGATTCTATGATCGCTGGAGGTTCCGTCCTCGTACACTTTCCAGCCGTGTACGAGCGGTATAGCTTCCCAGGTTGCGAGAGTGACGTCGATGTTCGACGATCCTCGCGTATTCTCAAACGTGGAGGGATGTCCCGCCTCGTTTAGTACCAACAAGTTATGTCTGATGAGTAATTCCTCTAGTAGTTCCCCACGTTCGTCGGTGACTCTACTGTTCCATACGTGTGACTTCGCGTTCGCGTCCGCGCCTATTATAATTCTATTCCCCCTTAGCCTTGTTAGTACTGTGTCGAGGTGGGCTAGCCCGAGTTCAATATTTTCCGACGGCGGAAAGTATTGACTTACTACGTACAGTTCCGTGCTACCGTCGAAGAGCTGAACACAGACGCAATGCGTTGTGCACAAGTCTGCGATTTTGAGCACGGAAAACTTTCTATTCCTCACGCATACGGCCGCGAGCGGCGGTTCGTCTGCGTGGTTGTGAAAAACTATCGTAGCGCCCGTCCCGAAACCTGGGATAACTCTTTTAAAACTATACGGTTCCTGCATAAGCAGGATATCCGCATCAGTTTCCTCCATTTGTCGCCTGACCTCGTGTGGCACGACTTTCGACCGCTGCATGTTAAGCTGCAGGATCGTTATTCCTCGGCCATCTGTAAGTAGATTATTATCCATAAATGGTTCTACTTACTGACCTCTCGAGAGCCTTCTGGTATCCTGGGCAGGCCGTGCTGGAGGCGGCATGGTCCCCTTTTTTGCCGGCGCGCCTGCAGTTCACGCATACTGCAGGCTGGCTCTTCCTTGGACACGCCTTCGCGCAGTGTCCTGTATGCGTGCAGTGGCCGCATACCTCCTCCTTTTGGCGGCAGTGCTTCGCAATGTGGCCAAATCCCTGGCACTTGTAGCATCGGCTGATTGCGATGTAATCCCGGACCTTGCACGCGTTCCATCCAAGGAACACTTTGTGGGCCTCGACCATTTTCATCCTTAGACTAGGGGAGACCTCGACCACCCAGTTGGTCTCTTCCCCGTCCTTCCTGCCGGTGCGGAAGCAGAATTTAATTCCGCTCGCTTCTTCCTCAGTGAATACGCTCGTATTCTGTTTCCTGAGGCTTGCCCGGATCTCCTTTTCCGACATCCCTCTCGGGACATCGAAGAGCAGCATCCGTGGGTTCTTATTGACCGGCGTCTTCACGGTCAATCCTGCGTCTTTCAGCTTTGCACTCTCCTTGAGGGCTTGGGCTCCTTCCGCTGTAGTCGTTTCCACGGCAATTCCGTTGCCGTGAATTTTCCTGACGGCCTTCACCTGCATGCCCCTCTTCCTAGGGTTCACCAGCGTGAATACCGCCTCCCTTGCTTCCTCGCTCGTCCGTATCTCTCCATCTTCCTTGTTAGGAAAAATCATGACCACGTTCTTCGGTGGCCCGATTACTGGAGGTACGCCCCGTGGTAGCTTCGCTGACCCCATTTTCAGTTTCTCCGCATAGGAGAGTACTGGCTGCGGTGCCTCCGCCTTCTTTACAGCTCGTTCCAGGCACCTGCTTGCCTGGATCGACTTCTGTACGGCCCCGTTCAGCGTTGCCTCGGATTTCCTCGAATCAAGGGCGGCTTGTTCGAGTTTCCCCTCGAGGAAGCTGTTTTGCTGCAGGAGGTCCTGCACATGGCCCCTCATTTCCTTGAACAGACGCAGTATCACCGTCGCCTGCTCCTTGTTGACCTTTTTTGCTGGGTCCATACAGTACGCCAGCATCCGGTCTTCCACCTTGCACGCTGCTTCCTTAATGGAAGCGGCAGTCTTCTGCTCTCCCGGAGAGGGTTCCACTGCCCTCTTCTTCTTCTTAACTCCCTCGGTGACGGTGTCTTTGACCGGCGTAGTGCTGGCCTTCCTCTTCGCTGCCGGAGGTTGTCCCGCCTCCGTGGTCTTCACCGGTGTCGAGGTCGGTGCTGCTGCTCCCGTAGTCCTTGCTGGCGCTGTTGTGGCTGCTGCTGTCGTTTTGGTCTTGTCGCCCAAGCGCGACAAGACTACCTTCGCCGGCGCGGTCGGCGCCATACTGGAGCGGGGACCGTCCCCCACTCCTCTTCTTTGCTCGGATCCCGTCGGATCCGCTCGCGTGCGGTCGGCCGGTTGCAGCGCTCGGGGCTCGCCCCCACTCCTCCTCGGCGATCGGGCCCCGTCGGCTCGGCTCGAGTGCGGTCGTTCGGTCGGCGGCGCGGTCGACCCAAGATGGCCGCGTCCGCTTCGCCAGGCACTGATCGCGCGTCACGCGCTCGACCCAAGATGGCGTCGCTGACGTCACTGGGCGTTGGCTACGTGCCACGCGGTCGGCTCAAAATGGCGGCGCTGACGTGGCCCGCTTGGAATTGAGGTTCGCGCACTTAAAACGTCCTTAAAATTCGAAACCTACTCCGATTTTGAATTTAAAGCTATCGTTATATTCGCGATGGTGTCTGCAGTCCACTGCCGCGAGAACACACCGATATCCAGCCGGGTGGCGTAGATATACGGCGACGAACCCGCACGGTCGCCCCGAAGATTTGAAAATTACAAATCTCGTAGAGTATTTGCACTTCACTCCGAGGAAACCACAGGAAACCGTAGCACTACGCGAACAATCCCTAGAACTAATCTCTATAACGCGAATCTACCGCGGACACGCCCGTAGCAGCTACGTAGGCACTGGAAATCCCGGCCACGCCCGGGAAAAACCCACGCGGCGGTGACTCACCGGCGCGTCACTCCTCGCCTAAAACGCTCCCAAAAATCGAATTTTTATCCGATTCTTGATCACGAACCGGCGTTCTCTTCGTGATAGTTCCTTCTATTCACTGCCGCGGTTTCACCCCGATATCTCGCCTGGCGGCTGAGATATACGGCAACAAACCCGCACGGTCGCACCGAAGTTACCGAAATTACAAATCTCGTTTGAGTTTTTGAATTCCACTCCGGATAAACACACAGTGAATCGATAATCGCACAATTCGCCTCGAAACTGCCGTGTATATCGCGAATAAATCGCGAAAATACACTTCAAACTCCTCAAACACTGGAATTTCCAGCCAGGTAGGTGGGAAAACCCAAGCGGCGGTGACTCCTCGGTTGAGCGGTTCAGGTAGCGGAGCAGCGGTTGAACACGTCCGTTCCCTTCGGCGGTCAGAATCAGTAGATAGGGACATGTAGTGTGTAGCCGTTATTCTGTCCAAGCGCGTTGCCACTTGGGGACTTTGCTGTACCTCAGACCGAAGGTCTATACCAGCAACTACATTTTGCCTGATGTTCGGGCATCTACTTTTCACGCGTCGTTATGCGTTTGGAGGCTAACGACGTCGAAACCTGCTGCCACCTCGAGTCCAACCCAATCCAGGAACGCTTGCCGAAGCAAGCGGGGCTTGTATCCCGGCCCGAGGAGGTCATTGCCGAAGCACATGACCTAGCATCCGTTCGAGTACATTTTCAAGCATGGTTATTGGAGAGAATCCGCAGACTTCTCTCGTTCTGTTACGTAGCGTAATGCGTTCAATGGCGGTTTTGGTTTCGCCCTGCTTTCGTAAGTAGTACCGAGCGCGTATATGTCCGGAACTCCCTGTATAGGTCTTGTTTTACAAGATCGGCTTCGGTCACCGGCCACGGATGGCCAGCTTCTTCAGCCGCTTGTCTCAGGAGTTCTCGCGCGTCTCGGTACCTCCGGCACTCGAATAGGACGTGGTTTGGTGTTTCCACTTGGCCACAGTCGCAATTCTCGTGCGGTACTAAAGCAAATTCCTTGAGCTTGGCTCGGAAATCTCCGTGCCCGCTTAGGAATTGTACTACGTAGTGATCCAAGATCACCCAGCTTGCATTGAGACGGTCAGATACATCAGAGAAGTAGCGGTAGGTGACCCTACCTTTCTCCGATGACGACCATCTCGTTTGCCACATATTGAGAAGTTCCGCTCGCACCAAGGCTTTCGCCTGAGCAGCGGTTACTTCTCCAGCCGCCAAATCGGCTCGACTTATTCGACAATTTCCGACTTCGATATTGATTTGTCTTCTAATCTGGTATGCACACGCGCGCTCCACTAACACCAAGTCTATCGGCATCGTCCCGGCGATCACAGTGATCGCGTCGGTAGATACCGTACGATAGGCCTTGGTGACGGCGAGCAGAACATGTCTCTGCGCCCTGGCAAGTTTAGTTCTTGTCACAGAGGTGAGCATGTCTACCCATCCGGCGGCGGCGTATGTCGTGATCGGGACGAAGAGACCTTTGTACAAAGTACGCATGGTTCTGTGTCCCAATCCCCAGTTTGATCGAGCAAGTCTTGCTAGCGTATAAAACGTTCGCATGACTTTGGCATTCAAGTATTCGACGTGGGATCTTACTCCCATTCGCGCATCGATGTGAACACCCAAGTACCTTATGGTTTGCTTGAGTGCCACACTTCTCCCGTTTATCCTTATCACAGGAGGTCGTTCTCTATCCAGATTTCCTTTCAAGAGAATCATCTCGGTCTTAGTCGCGGATAGTGTAAGTTTCTGCGTGGCGCACCACTCAGAAATTGTATCCGCGACTCTTTGCCCTCTTTGCTGCAACTGATTCCTCGAGTTTCCGTAGAATACCACGAGTAAGTCGTCAGCGTAGGCTATTGGCTCGCAAGCCAGGTGTTCGTTTGATAGGAGCTGTAGAACTTCGTCGAAGACTAGGTTCCAACAGCTCGGACCGAGTATCGACCCCTGAGGGCAGCCCTTGGTGACTTGCTTACGCACATTACCGTGTTTGGAAACTATTGTAACCATACGGTCAGCGAAGTAGTCGACCATGAGTCGATAAAGATTTCGGGGACATCCCCGGCGTTTCAGCTTCTGAAGTATGCTTGGCCACCAAACATTATCAAAAGCTCCGGCGATGTCGAAGGAGAGACCCATCACATATCGTTCCTCTCGCTGGGATATCAATTCCCTGAGCTTCACCACGGCGTCTTCCGTGGATCGTCCAGGCCTGAATCCATATTGCCGATCGGAACTATGTTCTGGGTTTAGGAATATGTTACTCATTCGGTTAAGCATTAGTCTCTCTAATACTTTGCCTAAGATGGAAAGTAGGCATATCGGTCTATACGACTTGACGTCCGTTGGTGGTTTATCGGGCCCTTTCAAGATTGCTCTGATCGAGCCGATTTTCCACCTAACGGGGAAGACCCCGTGCGCTAGACACCCGTTGTAGAGTCGAAGTAGAGCACTATGGATGGATCCATAAGCACATTTAACCACCTCGGCCTCTATACGGTCTAGCCCAGGGCATTTGCCTCGCTTTAAGCGCGATACTGCAGCTCCGAGCTCATTCCTCGTGAAGACTGGACAGTCTTCAGTCGGCGGATCGGTTGCAGCATCAGCTCTGGTGTTTGCTTGCTCCGGCGTTTCATCCGTGGACGAGTCGTCCGGGATTAGCGCCTGTAGGAGCTGCGAGGCAGTCGATTCCCAGTCAGTCGTATATCCTTCCGGCGTTCGAATGTTTGAGACCGCAGTCTCAACACAGAGTTTCTTTTGGGCGATCTTGTAAACAAGTCCCCATGGCTCTTTATTCCCCTGCTCCGTCACAAAGTTCTGCCAGCTTTGTGCTTTCGCAGCGCGCACTGCGGCTGTGTAGGCGAGTCTAGATGTTCGATACTCAGCCTGCTTTGCCGCTCTCTCCTCCGAGTTCCTCTCGCGCTGAAAGGCTCGTCTAAGTCGATAGACTCGCGCTTTCATTCTCGTCAAATTTTCCGTCCACCATGGGACGGACTTCGAATGCCACTTCTTGGGGCGCATTGAGGCATTGCACGCATCGATGATCGATTTCTCGACCTCTTGTGCTAGGTGTTCGACTTCCCTGCGGCAACCAGTACCGAGGGGTAATTGCCTCGCGCCCTCAAGAAGAACTTGATCAAATCGCTCCCAGTTCGCATGCAACGTGCGGAATCGAGGCTGTGGGCTTCGATTCTCATTCACGTCCGTGAACTGTAAGACAAAATCAATGAGTCGGTGGTCACTGGAGGTCCAATCCTCGTGTACCGTCCAGTTTCGCACAATTGTCGCCATGTCTGGAGTCGATAATGTGACATCGATCCATGACTCACCGGCAGGGCTGGAGTATGTAGGAATACTCCCAGCCTCGTTCAAAATCGTCAAGTCGTGTAATGCGATAAACTCTTCGAGTTTCTCGCCTCGCGTGTCCGGTCGAACGCTTTCTCCCCCCCAAAGGTGGGATTTGGCATTGACGTCCGCGGCTATCACGACTCGACGGTGTTGGAGAGCATCGAGTGTCCTCTCCAAGCGTGCCAGACTTGGTTCAATGTCTTCCGAGCATTGAAAGTACTGGCTAACGAGGTAGAAACTACCGAAGGGTCCGCTAATGCAAACGCAGGAGGTGTGAGTATCACACAGCTGTGTGATTTTTACCACCGAGATGTCCGGGTTTCTGACCACTATTGCGGCCATAGCCCTTTCATTCTCGGCGATCACCTTCGCCGTGAGCCCAAAGCCTGGAATCTGTCCCTGAAATTGGTAAGGTTCCTGCATGAGCAACACGTCGATCTCCTTTGCGTGCATTAGCTCGCTCACCTCACCATGAACAATTAGCGCACGCCGCATATTATGCTGCGCGATGCGCAATTGCCTTAGAGGATTCTCCGGGTCGTGTCTATCCATAATTCGTACGAGATACTGCTAGATCGAGTGCTGCCTGATAGGCAGGGCAGTTCTTGTCTCGTGCCTTATGGTCGTGCTTCTTGCCTCTTGCTTTACAGTTCGAGCAAGTTGGGGACTTACTCTTCGCTGTACAAGAGGCAATGGTATGCCCTTCTTCGGAGCAGTGACCGCAAACCTCGTTCTGCGCTTTACAATGTTTGGCCATGTGGCCAAACATTTGACACTTAAAGCATCGTGTAACGGAGACATAGTCCTGCACTCTGCATGCGGACCAGCCCAGGTACACTCTGCCCATGCTCTTCAGCCGCTGGCGAACCTGCGGACTGACTTCCATGACCCAGTTGGCAGTGTCCTTTTCCTTCGGGCCGGTTGCAAACCGGACCTTCAGATTGGACGACACATCCCCCTGGGTCATATCGCTGAGGTTTTGCTTCCAGATACTGGAAGAAACCTCCTCTTTCCTCATCGACTTGGGAACGTCATACACTATAAGTGTAGGGTTCCTCAAGGTCGGTAGAGTAGCTGAAAGTCCTACCTCTTTCAGCTTCGCGCAGTTGACGAAGGCCTTTAGATCCTCCTTGCGTTCAGTCTCGACGGCTATGCCACCGGAGTGGATGCGTCGGACAGACCTAACGCGGATCTTGGCTTTCGCCGGCTTAACCAGGGACAAAACAGTTTGTTTAGTAACTTCACTGTTTTGTCCTTTCCCTTTCGGCGGGAAAATACGCACCACGTGTCGTGGTGGTTTAACCGCCTCCGGGGAAACTCGGTTGGCATCGACCTTTACCGCTTGCGCGTAGGTCGTTGCCGCACGAACTGGTACAGGTTTCGCAGTCGGACGGGAACCCGTCGTCTGTGAAACCGTCGGGGCAACCCTCTCCGCGATCCTCTGGGAGGCTCTCACCTCTTGCCGGATCGCCGCGAGCTGTCCTTTTAGGAAAGAGTTCTGAATAAGAACCTCCTGGACTAGCTCGTAGAGAGCTGCCGCGTTGCCAACGATCAAGGCTCCGGTCTCCTTGCTGAGCCTGGATTCTTTTCCAAGACAGCTGGTCCGGATACCCTTGAACAGTTTCGAGGCCTCTCCACTAATTTTGTCGAGAGGCCTGTTCGAAGGACCAGGTGCCGCCTCCGCCGACACCTTTCCTGGCATTTTCTCACCGCTTTTTTGGGCTTTCTCGGCCCTTTGCGGTTTCTCCTTCTTAACGACGGTTACCCAACCGTCGTTATCTACTTCATGGCCCAATCCTCCGTCCGTAGACGTGGCGTTGCCTTCAGAAGTCGCCTTCGGCTTTTTGGCCTCCGGCTTCTTCGGTGGATTTGTGCGGGGTGGTGTCCCCGGTCCGTCCTTCTTGACATCCTTTTTATCCACAGGGGATGTCGTACCTGCCGGCTTTGGTGGAGAAGCCGTCTTCCGCGTCGACGGTCTGGTGCAGGGGGGCGTTTTAGCGCCCTTACCCACTTCAACCGCCTTCGCTTTCTCTTTCTTCTGGGGTGGTGAAACCACCCCAGCTCTCTTACTCACCGCCGTCGTTCTGCCGGGAGCAGCGACGGCGGCCTCCTTCACTCCCTTTTCCCCCTTGCGGGGTACCGAGGCGTCAATGGGGGTTAATTTAATTTTTGGATCCATACTTGTCTGGAAACTGTTTCGTCCCGGCGTGTGTCCCGGCCTCCATGGACCCTCAATTGGAACCCGGCTCCGCCTGGGTTAGGACTTGCACCCGGGATATAGTCCGCGAACAAAGGCCGACCGGGCTTTCCCCGGACTCCTAGGTTCACTTCCTCGCCCAATAGAACCCACGAATGGTGTTCCGAGCCGATTGACTAGGCACAGGGCTGCTTTTCTCGCCTAGCCGCCTGTCTAGACGAAGCAGAGGCCAAAGGTACGTGTTGGGCAGCTACACTCCCGCAGGAGAGAGGGCCCTCAGATCCCAGGATCCTCCTTTCCGCCGACACAGGTCGCCACGCACGGCAAACACGTGGGGAACAAACCTCAAGCAGATGTTCCCTCTGCTTCGCTACGCCCGGTTTCTGCTCCCTGTTTTTGCAGGGAACCCGCTGCGTAACTAGGACATGACCTCGGGCATCATGTCCCTGTAGCATTAGCTCCAAAACGTGGGACTCGTCCTTAGCACGACTAGTAGAACTCACTTTGCCATCATCAACTATGCTCTTGACGCTTCAGCGTCCTTTTGCCAT
>NC_135147.1:702500-705000 GCF_051014445.1 Colletes latitarsis
GTGCCGTCAAAGTCAGAAATCGTAGGAGCGGTGCTTTAACGGGCGGTCGTGATGATACTCCAGACAACACGACGCACGACGCCGTAAAACACTCGCGCGAGTCCAGACTGATCTCTGCCTCACCACGCAAGGGGTGCGCAAACTTGCCAATAATATATAATATTTATTCTTTTTCGTACGTCCAGCGACAAACGCCAACGAAATACCCAAATTCTCGCTCGTACGTTGATACCTTTCTCTTCATCGACCCGGCTCCGAAACGTTCTTCGCCATCTCCCCGAAAGGAGAGGTAAACGACGGCGGGGTTAGGGAATCTGAGAACAACGCAAGCAGTTTTAGGACAAGTGAACGACCCTCAGCCAGGCGTGGTCCAGGAATTTTATCCGTGGACCGCAATGTGCGTTCGAAATGTCGATGTTCATGTGTCCTGCAGTTCACACGTTGACGCGCAATTAGCTGCGTTCTTCATCGACCCACGAGCCAAGTGATCCACCGTTCAGGGTAATCATATACAATTTACAATTTTTCTCTTTGTATTTAAAAATGCTCCTTGTTCTTTGCTTTAAAAATATTCGATGTTCGCACCTCCGACCAGCGTATCGACGGAGGATTGAACGCGCCATATCGACGACAAAAGTTTCTTTTTGTTTCCTGAATGACGGAAAACCATCGTTCGACGGCCGGGCGTACAGTACATTCAAAAGCCTTTGCGCGTGGCTGCGACCAAACGGGTATAATACACCCGTATATTCTTGGTTCCGAACAGTAACTTCACGCGCAATCGGGCGAACGCACGCGGCAGCGCCCATCGGTTGCTCGATGAAATCGATGCGATAAACTACAGCCTTCTCGGCTGGTCGTCGTTAGTCGCGCGAGCAACGGATGGCCGCACAATCGACGCGTCGTCGTTTGCGATTATTCGCCTCACGTTAGCCATGAGTATGTATATTATTCATTTACGAACGAACGCGGCAGCGTCCATCGGTTGCTCGATGAAATCGATGCGATAAACTACAGCCGTCTCGGCTGGTCGTCGTTAGTCGCGCGAGCAACGATGGCCGCAAAATCGACGCGTCGTCGTTTGCGATTATTCGCCTCAAGTTAGCCATGAGTATGTATAACATTCATTTACGAACGAACGCGGCAGCGTCCATCGGTTGCTCGATGAAATCGATGCGATAAACTACAGCCGTTTCGGCTGGTCGTCGTTAGTCGCGCGAGCAACGATGGCCGCAAAATCGACGCGTCGTCGTTTGCGATTATTCGCCTCAAGTTAGCCATGAGTATGTATATTATTCATTTACGAACGAACGCGGCAGCGTCCATCGGTTGCTCGATGAAATCGATGCGATAAACTACAGCCGTTTCGGCTGGTCGTCGTTAGTCGCGCGAGCAACGATGGCCGCAAAATCGACGCGTCGTCGTTTGCGATTATTCGCCTCAAGTTAGCCATGAGTATGTATATTATTCATTTACGAACGAACGCGGCAGCGTCCACCGGTTGCTCGATGAAATCGATGCGATAAACTACAGCCGTCTCGGCTGGTCGTCGTTAGTCGCGCGAGCAACGATGGCCGCAAAATCGACGCGTCGTCGTTTGCGATTATTCGCCTCTGGCTATCCGTGAGTATGTATAATATTCATATACGAACGAACGCGGCAGCGCCCATCGGTTGCTCGATGAAATCGATGCGATAAACTACAGCCTTCTCGGCTGGTCGTCGTTAGTCGCGCGAGCAACGGATGGCCGCACAATCGACGCGTCGTCGTTTGCGATTATTCGCCTCACGTTAGCCATGAGTATGTATATTATTCATTTACGAACGAACGCGGCAGCGTCCATCGGTTGCTCGATGAAATCGATGCGATAAACTACAGCCGTTTCGGCTGGTCGTCGTTAGTCGCGCGAGCAACGATGGCCGCAAAATCGACGCGTCGTCGTTTGCGATCATTCGCCTCAGGCTATCCGTGAGTATGTATAACATTCATTTACGAACGAACGCGGCAGCGTCCATCGGTTGCTCGATGAAATCGATGCGATAAACTACAGCCGTCTCGGCTGATCGTCGTTAGTCGCGCGAGCAACGATGGCCGCACAATCGACGCGTCGTCGTTTGCGATTATTCGCCTCAGGCTATCCGTGAGTATGTATAACATTCATTTACGAACGAACGCGGCAGCGTCCATCGGTTGCTCGATGAAATCGATGCGATAAACTACAGCCGTTTCGGCTGGTCGTCGTTAGTCGCGCGAGCAACGATGGCCGCAAAATCGACGCGTCGTCGTTTGCGATCATTCGCCTCAGGCTATCCGTGAGTATGTATAACATTCATTTACGAACGAACGCGGCAGCGTCCATCGGTTGCTCGATGAAATCGATGCGATAAACTACAGCCGTCTCGGCTGATCGTCGTTAGTCGCGCGAGCAACGATGGCCGCACAATCGACGCGTCGTCGTTTGCGATTATTCGCCTCAGGCTATCCGTGAGTATGTATAACA
>NC_135147.1:710000-720000 GCF_051014445.1 Colletes latitarsis
TGCAGGTCGTCGAGCTCGTTTTCGAGAAAAAAAAAAAAAAATTCTCAAAATTCGACAAAAAAATAAAACGATCAGTGGACCGTGTAGAGAATATAAAACTGCATAAGAATCGTATAGACGAAAATTGGCGTTCACGTGCTCGTTTTTGTGGAAAAAATTAAAAAAGCTCTCAAACTTCGAGATAAAAAAAAAAAAAACCATCTACCAGGTAGCCAACGGTAAACGGTACAAGTATCGTACGGGCGAAAATGAGCGTTACCGTGCTCGTTTTCGAGTTATTGACGAAAAACAGCCTGGAGCGATCGCTCCGGCGGTCGACGCGCGAAAGTTTCTAAGTCCGCTCTGCTCCGAAACACCGCTCCGGCGTCAAAAATCGTCGTAGGACAAAAAATCGCCACCCTATCTTGCAGGAAAAAATCCGGGGAACACGATGGCGTCGTCAAAAGTGCAGGTCGTCGAGCTCGTTTTCGAGAAAAAAAAAAAAAAATTCTCAAAATTCGACAAAAAAATAAAACGATCAGTGGACCGTGTAGAGAATATAAAACTGCATAAGAATCGTATAGACGAAAATTGGCGTTCACGTGCTCGTTTTTGAGAAAAAAGTTAAAAAAGCTCTCAAAATTCGAGATAAAAAAAAAACAAACCATCTGCCAGGTAGCCAACGGTAAACGGTACAAGTATCGTACGGGCGAAAACGAGCGTTACCGTGCTCGTTTTCGAGTTATTGACGAAAAACAGCCTGGAGCGATCGGTCCGGCGGTCGACGCGCGAAAGTTTCTAAGTCCGCTCTGCTCCGAATCATCGCTCCGGCGTCAAAAATCATCGTAGGACAAAAAATCGCCACCCTATCTTGCAGGAAAAAATCCGGGGAACACGATGGCGTCGTCAAAAGTGCAGGTCGACGAGCTCGTTTTCGAGAAAAAAAAAAAAAAATTCTCAAAATTCGACAAAAAAATAAAACGATCATTGGACCGTGTAGAGAATCTAAAACTGCATAAGAATCGTATAGACCAAAATTGGCCTTAACGTGCTGGTTTTCGAGTTATTGACGATAAGCCGGTATATATATGTCCGAGATAAAAAAAAAGATAGGGACAGTGGGAATCTCCTATACTATCACGGGCGTGTATTCTCCTACTAGTTTGATGGTTGTTGTTGCATAAACCAGCGACTGTTTGGCCCGCCGTTTAACCGCGCGGTTTAAAATTGCAACACAATGTTGGTGTCGCTCCGGGGTGAAAAAATGGAAAAACGACATACTTTACGCATAGGGGCGGCTGATCTTAACATATTTTGTCATGTCACCACCCCAGTGACTCTAAGACGGATTTTGCCGTCGCACGTTTTTTTATTAAAAAGTTATTAGTATATAAAAGATTTCGTTAAGCAAAAAGACACGAATATGGGAGTAGGACAAAAAATCGCCAGCCTATCTTGCAGGAAAAAATCCGGGGAACACGATGGCGTCGTCAAAAGTGCAGGTCGTCGAGCTCGTTTTCGAGAAAAAAAAAAAAAAATTCTCAAAATTCGACAAAAAAATAAAACGATCAGTGGACCGTGTAGAGAATATAAAACTGCATAAGAATCGTATAGACGAAAATTGGCGTTCACGTGCTCGTTTTTGTGGAAAAAATTAAAAAAGCTCTCAAACTTCGAGATAAAAAAAAAAAAAACCATCTACCAGGTAGCCAACGGTAAACGGTACAAGTATCGTACGGGCGAAAACGAGCGTTACCGTGCTCGTTTTCGAGTTATTGACGAAAAACAGCCTGGAGCGATCGGTCCGGCGGTCGACGCGCGAAAGTTTCTAAGTCCGCTCTGCTCCGAAACACCGCTCCGGCGTCAAAAATCGTCGTAGGACAAAAAATCGCCACCCTATCTTGCAGGAAAAAATCCGGGGAACACGATGGCGTCGTCAAAAGTGCAGGTCGTCGAGCTCGTTTTCGAGAAAAAAAAAAAAAAATTCTCAAAATTCGACAAAAAAATAAAACGATCAGTGGACCGTGTAGAGAATATAAAACTGCATAAGAATCGTATAGACGAAAATTGGCGTTCACGTGCTCGTTTTTGTGGAAAAAATTAAAAAAGCTCTCAAACTTCGAGATAAAAAAAAAAAAAACCATCTACCAGGTAGCCAACGGTAAACGGTACAAGTATCGTACGGGCGAAAACGAGCGTTACCGTGCTCGTTTTCGAGTTATTGACGAAAAACAGCCTGGAGCGATCGGTCCGGCGGTCGACGCGCGAAAGTTTCTAAGTCCGCTCTGCTCCGAAACACCGCTCCGGCGTCAAAAATCGTCGTAGGACAAAAAATAGACACGCTATCTTGCAGGAAAAAATCCGGGGAACACGATGGCGTCGTCAAAAGTGCAGGTCGTCGAGCTCGTTTTCGAGAAAAAAAAAAAAAAATTCTCAAAATTCGACAAAAAAATAAAACGATCAGTGGACCGTGTAGAGAATATAAAACTGCATAAGAATCGTATAGACGAAAATTGGCGTTCACGTGCTCGTTTTTGTGGAAAAAATTAGAAAAGCTCTCAAACTTCGAGATAAAAAAAAAAAAAACCGTCTACCAGGTAGCCAACGGTAAACGGTACAAGTATCGTACGGGCGAAAACGAGCGTTACCGTGCTCGTTTTCGAGTTATTGACGAAAAACAGCCTGGAGCGATCGGTCCGGCGGTCGACGCGCGAAAGTTTCTAAGTCCGCTCTGCTCCGAATCATCGCTCCGGCGTCAAAAATCGTCGTAGGACAAAAAATCGCAACCCTATCTTGCAGGAAAAAATCCGGGGAACACGATGGCGTCGTCAAAAGTGCAGGTCGTCGAGCTCGTTTTCGAGAAAAAAAAAAAAAATTCTCAAAATTCGACAAAAAAATAAAACGATCAGTGGACCGTGTAGAGAATATAAAACTGCATAAGAATCGTATAGACGAAAATTGGCGTTCACGTGCTCGTTTTTGTGGAAAAAATTAAAAAAGCTCTCAAACTTCGAGATAAAAAAAAAAAAAACCATCTACCAGGTAGCCAACGGTAAACGGTACAAGTATCGTACGGGCGAAAATGAGCGTTACCGTGCTCGTTTTCGAGTTATTGACGAAAAACAGCCTGGAGCGATCGCTCCGGCGGTCGACGCGCGAAAGTTTCTAAGTCCGCTCTGCTCCGAAACACCGCTCCGGCGTCAAAAATCGTCGTAGGACAAAAAATCGCCACCCTATCTTGCAGGAAAAAATCCGGGGAACACGATGGCGTCGTCAAAAGTGCAGGTCGTCGAGCTCGTTTTCGAGAAAAAAAAAAAAAAATTCTCAAAATTCGACAAAAAAATAAAACGATCAGTGGACCGTGTAGAGAATATAAAACTGCATAAGAATCGTATAGACGAAAATTGGCGTTCACGTGCTCGTTTTTGAGAAAAAAGTTAAAAAAGCTCTCAAAATTCGAGATAAAAAAAAAACAAACCATCTGCCAGGTAGCCAACGGTAAACGGTACAAGTATCGTACGGGCGAAAACGAGCGTTACCGTGCTCGTTTTCGAGTTATTGACGAAAAACAGCCTGGAGCGATCGGTCCGGCGGTCGACGCGCGAAAGTTTCTAAGTCCGCTCTGCTCCGAATCATCGCTCCGGCGTCAAAAATCATCGTAGGACAAAAAATCGCCACCCTATCTTGCAGGAAAAAATCCGGGGAACACGATGGCGTCGTCAAAAGTGCAGGTCGACGAGCTCGTTTTCGAGAAAAAAAAAAAAAAATTCTCAAAATTCGACAAAAAAATAAAACGATCATTGGACCGTGTAGAGAATCTAAAACTGCATAAGAATCGTATAGACCAAAATTGGCCTTAACGTGCTGGTTTTCGAGTTATTGACGATAAGCCGGTATATATATGTCCGAGATAAAAAAAAAGATAGGGACAGTGGGAATCTCCTATACTATCACGGGCGTGTATTCTCCTACTAGTTTGATGGTTGTTGTTGCATAAACCAGCGACTGTTTGGCCCGCCGTTTAACCGCGCGGTTTAAAATTGCAACACAATGTTGGTGTCGCTCCGGGGTGAAAAAATGGAAAAACGACATACTTTACGCATAGGGGCGGCTGATCTTAACATATTTTGTCAATGTCATCTTCCCAGTGACCCTAGGAAGGAGTTTGCCGTTGCACGTTTTCCTATTAAAAAGTAATTAGTGTACAAAAATTTTCGTGAAGCAAAAAACAAGAATATGAAAGTACGTTCCATGAGCATTACGGTGAATAAAACAGAAATTAAAAATTCCCGAGGGGTTGAACAGCATCATATTGAATTCGTTTTGCTGACTGGGGTCTGCGCCCCCCAGACCCCCGCTACACTAGCCCAGACCAAACCCACTTTGTAATAGTGGTATCATATTAAATTGAACAGCATCGTACTTAATTCGTTTTGCTGAATGGGGGGCTGCGCCCCCCAAACCCCCGCTACACTAGCCCAGACCTAACCCATTTTGTAATAGCGGTATCAAATTAAATTGAACAGTATCGTACTAAATTCGTTTTGCTGACTGGGGGGCTGCGCCCCCCAGACCCCCGCAACACTAGCCCGGACCTAACCCACTTTGTAATAGCGGTATCATATTAAATTGAACAGCATCGTACTAAATTCGTTTTGCTGAATGGGGGGCTGCGCCCCCCAAACCCCCGCTACACTAGCCCAGACCTAACCCATTTTGTAATAGCGGTATCAAATTAAATTGAACAGCATCATATTGAATTCGTTTTGCTGACTGGGGTCTGCGCCCCCCAGACCCCCGCTACAATAGCCCAGACCTAACCCACTTTGTAATAGTGGTATCATATTAAATTGAACAGCATCGTACTTAATTCGTTTTGCTGAATGGGGGGCTGCGCCCCCCAAACCCCCGCTACACTAGCCCAGACCTAACCCATTTTGTAATAGCGGTATCAAATTAAATTGAACAGCATCGTACTAAATTCGTTTTGCTGACAGGGGTCTGCGCCCCCCAGACCCCCGCTACACTAGCCCAGACCTAACCCCCTTTGTAATAGCGGTATCATATTAAATTGAACAGCATCATATTGAATTCGTTTTGCTGACTGGGGTCTGCGCGCCCCAGACCCCCGCAACACTAGCCCGGACCTAACCCACTTTGTAATAGCGGTATCATATTAAATTGAACAGCATCGTACTAAATTCGTTTTGCTGAATGGGGGGCTGCGCCCCCCAAACCCCCGCTACACTAGCCCAGACCTAACCCATTTTGTAATAGCGGTATCAAATTAAATTGAACAGTATCGTACTAAATTCGTTTTGCTGACTGGGGGGCTGCGCCCCCCAGACCCCCGCAACACTAGCCCGGACCTAACCCACTTTGTAATAGTGGTATCATATTAAATTGAACAGCATCGTACATAATTCGTTTTGCTGAATGGGGGGCTGCGCCCCCCAAACCCCCGCTACACTAGCCCAGACCTAACCCATTTTGTAATAGCTGTATCAAATTAAATTGAACAGCATCATATTGAATTCGTTTTGCTGACAGGGGTCTGCGCCCCCCAGACCCCCGCTACACTAGCCCAGACCTAACCCACTTTGTAATAGTGGTATCATATTAAATTGAACAGCATCGTACATAATTCGTTTTGCTGAATGGGGGGCTGCGCCCCCCAAACCCCCGCTACACTAGCCCAGACCTAACCCATTTTGTAATAGCGGTATCAAATTAAATTGAACAGCATCGTACTAAATTCGTTTTGCTGACAGGGGTCTGCGCCCCCCAAACCCCCGCTACACTAGCCCAGACCTAACCCATTTTGTAATAGCGGTATCAAATTAAATTGAACAGCATCATATTGAATTCGTTTTGCTGACTGGGGTCTGCGCCCCCCAAACCCCCGCTACACCAGCCCAGACCTAACCCATTTTGTAATAGCGGTACCAAATTAAATTGAGCAGCATCATATTGAATTCGTTTTGCTGACAGGGGTCTGCGCCCCCCAGACCCCCGCTACACTAGCCCAGACCTAACCCCCTTTGTAATAGCGGTATCATATTAAATTGAACAGCATCATATTGAATTCGTTTTGCTGACTGGGGTCTGCGCGCCCCAAACCACCGCAACACTGGCCCAGACCTAGCCCATTTTGTAATGACTGTATTGGAACTGCGTTAGGGCTAGTTTAGAATTGGTTAGGTGAAGTAATGCGGAGAGCAGTTTCGCCTGCGTCCCGGGATGCTTGTTGGCATGAGTGGTGTCTGAATGAGTAAAGACGGATGAGACACTTGTGGGGTATGGTGAGTCAGATTCTCAAACTACCCATATATTCTTCTGAGGCATGGGTGCCTATCCAAGGATCTCCTTCGGTATCTAAAACAGAAATAAAAAAAAAAAAAAAAAAAAAAAAAAAAATGAATATGGACTGTGTTAGGACGGAATTGGATAAGGTCTGGGTTACGTCTCGGTTAGGTCTGAGTTAGGACTGGTTTAAGACTGGGTTAGGACTGGGTTAGGACTGGGTTAGGACTGGGTTAGGTCTGGGTTAGGACTGGGTTAGGTCTGGGTTAGGTCTGGGTTAGGACTGGGTTAGGTCTGGGTTAGGACTGGGTTAGGACTGGGTTAGGTCTGGGTTAGGTCTGGGTTAGGTCTGGGTTAGGACTGGGTTAGGACTGGGTTAGGTCTGGGTTAGGTCTGGGTTAGGTCTGGGTTAGGACTGGGTTAGGACTGGGTTAGGTCTGGGTTAGGTCTGGGTTAGGTCTGGGTTAGGTCTGGGTTAGGTCTGGGTTAGGTCTGGGTTAGGTCTGGGTTAGGACTGGGTTAGGACTGGGTTAGGTCTGGGTTAGGCCTGGGTTAGGTCTGGGTTAGGACTGGGTTAGGACTGGGTTAGGTCTGGGTTAGGACTGGGTTAGGTCTGGGTTAGGACGGGGTTAGGTCTGGGTTAGGTCTGGGTTAGGACTGGGATAGGTCTGGGTTAGGTCTGGGTTACGACTGGGTTAGGTCTGGGTTACGACTGGGTTAGGTCTGGGTTACGACTGGGTTAGGTCTGGGTTACGACTGGGTTAGGTCTGGGTTACGACTGGGTTAGGATTGGGTTAGGTCTGGTTTAGGACTGGGTTAGGTCTAGGTTAGGACTGGGTTAGGTCTGGGTTAGGTCTGGGTTAGGACTGGGTTAGGTCTGGGTTAGGACTGGGTTAGTACTGGGTTAGGACTGGGTTAGGTCTGGGTTAGGTCTGGGTTATTTCTGGGTTAGGTCTGGGTTAGGTCTGGGTTAGGTCTGGGTTAGGGCTGGGTTAGGTCTGGGTTAGGTCTGGGTCAGGTCTGGGGTATTTCTGGGTTAGGACTGGGTTAGGTCTGGGTTAGGTCTGGGTTATTTCTGGGTTAGGTCTGGGTTAGGTCTGGGTTAGGTCTGGGTTAGGTCTGGGTTAGGTCTGGGTTAGGTCTGGGTTAGGACTGGGTTAGTACTGGGTTAGGACTGGGTTAGGTCTGGGTTAGGTCTGGGTTATTTCTGGGTTAGGTCTGGGTTAGGGCTGGGTTAGGTCTGGGTTAGGTCTGGGTCAGGTCTGGGGTATTTCTGGGTTAGGACTGGGTTAGGTCTGGGTTAGGTCTGGGTTAGGACTGGGTTAGGTCTGGGTTAGGACTGGGTTAGGACTGGGTTAGGTCTGGGTTAGGTCTGGGTTAGGTTTGGGTTAGGACTGGGTAGGTTCTGGGTTAGGACTTGGTTAGGACTGGGTTAGGACTGTGTTAGGACTGGGTTAGGTCTGGGTTAGGTCTGGGTTAGGACTGGGTTAGGTCTGGGTTAGGACTGGGTTAGGTCTGGGTTAGGTCTGGGTTCGGTCTGGGTTAGGTCTGGGTTAGGTCTGGGTCAGGACTGGGTTAGGACTGGGTTAGGTCTGGGTTAGGACTGGGTTAGGACTGGGTTAGGTCTGGGTTAGGACTGGGTTAGGACTGGGTTAGGTCTGGGTTAGGACTGGGTTAGGACTGGGTTAGGTCTGGGTTAGGTCTGGGTTAGGACTGGGTTAGGTCTGGGTTAGGACTGGGTTAGGTCTGGGTTAGTACTGGATTTGGTTAGGTCTGTGTTAGGTCTGGGTTAGGACTGGGTTAGGACTGGGTTAGGTCTGGGTTAGGACTGGGTTAGGACTGGGTTAGGACTGGGTTAGGTCTGGGTTAGGTCTGGGTTATTTCTGGGTTAGGTCTGGGTTAGGTCTGGGTTAGGTCTGGGTTAGGTCTGGGTTAGGTCTGGGTTAGGACTGGGTTAGGACTGGGTTAGGTCTGGGTTAGGACTGGGTTAGGACTGGGTTAGGTCTGGGTTAGGACTGGGTTAGGTCTGGGTTAGGTCTGGGTTCGGTCTGGGTTAGGACTGGGTTAGGTCTGGGTTAGGTCTGGGTTAGGTCTGGGTTAGGTCTGGGTTAGGTCTGGGTTAGGACTGGGTTAGGACTGGGTTAGGTCTGGGTTAGGTCTGGGTTAGGACTGGGTTAGGTCTGGGTTAGTACTGGATTTGGTTAGGTCTGGGTTAGGTCTGGGATAGGACTGGGTTAGGACTGGGTTAGGTCTGGGTTAGGACTGGGTTAGGTCTGGGTTAGGTTTGGGTTAGGACTGGGTAGGTTCTGGGTTAGGACTTGGTTAGGACTGGGTTAGGACTGTGTTAGGACTGGGTTAGGTCTGGGTTAGGTCTGGGTTAGGACTGGGTTAGGTCTGGGTTAGGACTGGGTTAGGTCTGGGTTAGGTCTGGGTTCGGTCTGGGTTAGGTCTGGGTTAGGTCTGGGTTAGGACTGGGTTAGGACTGGGTTAGGTCTGGGTTAGGACTGGGTTAGGACTGGGTTAGGTCTGGGTTAGGACTGGGTTAGGACTGGGTTAGGTCTGGGTTAGGACTGGGTTAGGACTGGGTTAGGTCTGGGTTAGGTCTGGGTTAGGACTGGGTTAGGTCTGGGTTAGGTCTGGGTTCGGTCTGGGTTAGGTCTGGGTTAGGTCTGGGTTAGGACTGGGTTAGGACTGGGTTAGGTCTGGGTTAGGACTGGGTTAGGACTGGGTTAGGTCTGGGTTAGGACTGGGTTAGGACTGGGTTAGGTCTGGGTTAGGACTGGGTTAGGACTGGGTTAGGTCTGGGTTAGGTCTGGGTTAGGACTGGGTTAGGTCTGGGTTAGGACTGGGTTAGGTCTGGGTTAGTACTGGATTTGGTTAGGTCTGGGTTGGGTCTGGGTTAGGTCTGGGTTAGGACTGGGTTAGGACTGGGTTAGGTCTGGGTTAGGACTGGGTTAGGACTGGGTTAGGACTGGGTTAGGTCTGGGTTAGGTCTGGGTTATTTCTGGGTTAGGTCTGGGTTAGGTCTGGGTTAGGTCTGGGTTAGGTCTGGGTTAGGTCTGGGTTAGGTCTGGGTTAGGACTGGGTTAGGACTGGGTTAGGTCTGGGTTAGGACTGGGTTAGGACTGGGTTAGGTCTGGGTTAGGACTGGGTTAGGTCTGGGTTAGGACTGGGTTAGGTCTGGGTTAGTACTGGATTTGGTTAGGTCTGGGTTGGGTCTGGGTTAGGTCTGGGTTAGGACTGGGTTAGGACTGGGTTAGGTCTGGGTTAGGACTGGGTTAGGACTGGGTTAGGACTGGGTTAGGTCTGGGTTAGGTCTGGGTTATTTCTGGGTTAGGTCTGGGTTAGGTCTGGGTTAGGTCTGGGTTAGGACTGGGTTAGGTCTGGGATAGGTCTGGGTTAGGTCTGGGTTAGGACTGGGTTAGGACTGGGTTAGGTCTGGGTTAGGACTGGGTTAGGTCTGGGTTAGTACTGGATTTGGTTAGGTCTGGGTTAGGTCTGGGTTAGGTCTGGGTTAGGTCTGGGTTAGGACTGGGTTAGGACTGGGTTAGGTCTGGGTTAGGACTGGGTTAGGACTGGGTTAGGACTGGGTTAGGTCTGGGTTAGGTCTGGGTTATTTCTGGGTTAGGTCTGGGTTAGGTCTGGGTTAGGTCTGGGTTAGGTCTGGGTTAGGTCTGGGTTAGGTCTGGGTTAGGACTGGGTTAGGACTGGGTTAGGT
>NC_135147.1:725000-742500 GCF_051014445.1 Colletes latitarsis
TCCATGGTTTCTTTCCATGTCTTTGTATAATTTCCATTTGGAAGTTTAAGGGATGAAAAAGTTTGTTCGCTATTTACTTTTTCCCGGATAATTTTATATACTAAGCTCCAAGGATCTCTATTGCCTTCCGTATAGACAAAATTTTGCCAGGTCAGTGCTTTTTGATCTTTGATCTTTTTAGTATAGAGATTTCTCGCTATCCTGTAACGATCTCTTAGGGTTTCAACTTCGTGTATATTGTTGAGCCGCCTAGCTCTTGCGAGCTGTCTTCTGGCTCTAGTCGCTGACCTCCTTAGGTTAGTGAGCTCTTGGGTCCACCAAGGGACTCGCGCAGGTCGGTTTCTTATTTTGGGTATTGCAATGTCGCTAATGTCCCTCAGTACTCTGGCTAGTCTGTTGGCTGCTCTGTCCGCCGTCACTGCGCCTAATCTTTGCAGAAAGGCGTCAGTGAAGCGGTTGTCTGCTTCTGCGTTGAATCTCTCCCAGTCCGCCCTGCGGATGTTGTATCCGCTGCGGAGGGAGAGTTGATTATTGGCTCTACTTGTTATTCCTATCTTCATTGATATTAAGCTGTGGTCGCTGACGTTACAGTCCGGCCACACTTTCCATTCTGTTATGCTGTTTACTAGGCTCATCGTCGCAAGTGTTAAGTCAATGTTCGACTCGCCTCTATTGGTAAAAAATGTAGGAATCTGATGTGGTTTGTTCAGTAGGTTGAGGTTATTCTGGAGGATAAAATCCTCCATTTGCCTTCCCCTACTGTCCGTTTGATTTGAATACCAGAGTACAGAGTGAGCATTAGAATCCATTGTTATCAATACTTTTTCATTTTTCAAGTTATCCAGTGTTTTTTGCAGTCTCATTAAGATTGGATTGATCTCCAATGAGGGTTGACAGTACACGTTTACTATAAAGAAACTAATTTGCCCATATTTTATGTGTACTGTCATTATGTGTTGGTCTTTTTCTGCATTTACTTGAAACGCCTGTATGTTCTTGTTTGCGATTACTGTCGCTACCCAAGGAGATTCAGTATCGGGTTGGATTGTCGATACACTTGTTGAATACCCTTTAACCTTGTTGCCATAGGTGTAAGGTTCTTGCAGGCAGATTATGTCTATACCGTCCTTTTGGATTCTACTTAGTATATTTGCTGCTGCTGCAGCCGACCTCTGAGCATTGATCTGGGCGATGATCATGTCCAGTTGATTTTAGACTTCAACATGTCCACGTACCGTACAAATACGGGACAATTTTTATCCTTCACCGAGTGATTTGCGTCACTCTTTTTCGCCCTAGTGCAGTTAATGCATTTTGGTGGATGATTAACTTTGCACTTTTCCTTAAGGTGGTCCTTGGAACCACATTTCTCACAAAGTTGGTCCGGCGCACTGCAATTTTTTGCAATATGCCCGAACCCGTGACATTTAAAACACCTCGTGATATTAAGGTATTCCCTGACGCGGTACGATGACCACATCAAGAAAACCTTTCCTCTCTCCGTCAATTCCTTAAGAATTGGACCGGGGATTTCCACGATCCAATTCACTTTCTCGCTATCCCTCGCCTTGAAGGAATGCCTGAAAGAAATAGTTCTTTCAAGCGCTTCCACTTCCGTTTCGCTTCGGTTGTGGAAGTTCTTTTGAATCAGCTCAGCCTTGAGCTCATCCGTAGTGTGCTCTTTCTCTACGTCATAGATAATGACGCACGGGCTTTGCTTCTTCGGGTCGTCGATTTTGAGGCCCGCTTTTTGGAGCGGGGCGCTCTTGATCAACTCCACGTCTTTTTTACTTTCGACTTCAATAATGATGCCTTTATTCCTCATTTGTCGAATTCCTTTGACGTGCAACTTAGAGCGGATGCCTTTCAGCTGATCCGTCACGCTGCGTTTTATCTCTTCGTTACTCCTTTTGTCGCTTTCCTTTGAAGGCCTCACGAGGATGACCTCGCCTGCCTTCTGCGACAGAGTCAATTTGGAAGCCGGCACAGGTCCGGTTTTTGTGTTTGGGGTGCAGGTCGGCCCCTTATTTAAACTTGCCACTTGCGAGTAAGAGAGCGCGGGGCCCTTTTGCTCGCTCATGACCTTCAACTTCTCATTCTCTATTACCAGGTTATAGAGGATCCCCTCCATAACCCCCCACTTTGCCATAATGGTGCTTATGTCCTTCTTTTCGATTCCTGTCTCGTTTAACAGGTAATGCTCCAACTCGTTTCTTTGAGCTTTTATTCTCTCAATTGGTTTCGGTACGTTTTCCAATTGTGCTCTTTGTGACCTTTGCGTAAAGCTCCTTGTGGTCATCGGTGTAGGTGGAATGTCACTTTCACTAGCCTCTTGCTCGACTATCTTCCTCTTCCGGGGAAGGATAGTCTTTGAATCATCGTCGCAGCATTTCTCAGTGGACCTGAGTTCTGCTGCGCTCATCACTTCGCTTTCATCCGAGCTACTGCTGCTACTGTCAGTAGAACTGTCTGCAATTACTCGATTGAGAAACGATCTTTTATCTTTGTTCTTTTTGCCTTTTTCCTTTTCCGTGTTCATAGCCTTTTCCGTTTCCTGTTTCGTTGCCTTTTTTGTTTTAGTTTTGTGTTTTGTGTTTTGTTTAGAATTATCCATAATAATCCCACGAGTGTGGTCGGTTTTGATACTGTCCGGGAAGAGCCGCCATTCCAGGACAGGCCTGACACGCGGTGCCCTGGGGCCGAGCATGCCATCACCAGGGGGTCGGCAGGTACCCCAGTGTTGTTCGCTTGGGGTTGGGGCTACCCCCCCAACCATTCATCCCATCACCACGAAGCGGAGCTTAGGATTTGGAGGCCGTTTGAAGAGTTGCCATTCTCGCGGGCCGGGCGGTAAAGCCAAGCCCCCCGTTTCCGCTGCCGTCGCGTACCATGGGCAAGACCGAGAGGAGTTGCGAATGGGTCGTTGCGACGACCAACAGGGGATTTACGGTATGGGTGCTCAGGCTCCTCGGGTTCGCTACCCGTACAGTGGCGTGTACCACTCACACCACTGTCCCTGAGGGTTTTGAGACCTCTTCCGTTTTTGAGACATTGGATCTTATTTTGTTTGATGTTCGTTTCCTGCATTTCTGTCTCTTTTCTTTCTTTTCAGGTCTGGGTGCTCTTATTCACACTTCTTTCGGTCCGTCGGTCGTCCGGACTTTTCGACGTCTGTCACCAGGTGTTTTGGTGCACTGAATTGGACTAAGTCCAGCGGCGTATTGCTTTCGCCGGCATTTTTTATAAAATGCCAGCGGCGTATTGCTTTTAATACAGCACAGACGTCGTGGTGGGCTTTAAAAGCCCTTAAAGCAAAAAAGGGGCATATAGCCCCTTTTTATGATCATTCCCTTCTTTCTCTATTTTTGCTTAAAGTGAAAAAGGGGCATATAGCCCCTTTTTCGTTTTTGTCTCTTTCGATCTCTTTCTTTCCTTCTTTCTCTCTTTCTTTCTTTCTTTCTTTCTTTCTTTCTTTCTTTGCTCAACAGGCTAGGGGGCTATAAGCCCCCTGGTGTGCAGTACTCACCTTCCGGAAAGAGCCTTTTAGTGCGAAGGGGGCTCGAAGCCCCCTTGATGACAATATACGCTAATTTGCAATTTAGGCTCTTTCCTGCTCCTTTCCGCTTTCCTGACACCCATTCTTTTCTGACATCTCTGTATCCACGCGCATGAGATGGATCTTCGATTTTCCCTTTCTGTCCCTTCTATAAAACTCCCTTCCATTCCTCTTTATGTCCGGACGTACGACGGATCGTTGGCTCGGGTAGGTGGGGTCGCTACACTCCCAAACGGTGTGCACCAACACCGTCCCTGCCTTGGTAGCAGTTCCCGCAGGGCTGATCCTGCGGGTTCCGCATTCGCAGTGGCAGCTCTTGGTTTCCCCCTGCAGGAGGGTACTCACAATGGGAACCGCGAGAAGGTGGCTGGCTTGCTCGACTGTAGGCTGCTTAAGGACTGGTCTCGGATACTAGGCAAGTCCCCCCGACACCTCAAACGACCGCCTTAAGAGCTCTACAGCCACTCCCATCAGTAGATAGGGACATGTAGTGTGTAGCCGTTATTCTGTCCAAGCGCGTTGCCACTTGGGGACTTTGCTGTACCTCAGACCGAAGGTCTATACCAGCAACTACATTTTGCCTGATGTTCGGGCATCTACTTTTCACGCGTCGTTATGCGTTTGGAGGCTAACGACGTCGAAACCTGCTGCCACCTCGAGTCCAACCCAATCCAGGAACGCTTGCCGAAGCAAGCGGGGCTTGTATCCCGGCCCGAGGAGGTCATTGCCGAAGCACATGACCTAGCATCCGTTCGAGTACATTTTCAAGCATGGTTCTTAAAGAGAATCCGCAGACTTCTCTCGTTCTGTTACGTAGCGTATTGCGTTCAATGGCGGTTTTGGTTTCGCCCTGCTTTCGTAAGTAGTACCGAGCGCGTATATGTCCGGAACTCCCTGTATAGGTCTTGTTTTACAAGATCGGCTTCGGTCACCGGCCACGGATGGCCAGCTTCTTCAGCCGCTTGTCTCAGGAGTTCTCGCGCGTCTCGGTACCTCCGGCACTCGAATAGGACGTGGTTTGGTGTTTCCACTTGGCCACAGTCGCAATTCTCGTGCGGTACTAAAGCAAATTCCTTGAGCTTGGCTCGGAAATCTCCGTGCCCGCTTAGGAATTGTACTACGTAGTGATCCAAGATCACCCAGCTTGCATTGAGACGGTCAGATACATCAGAGAAGTAGCGGTAGGTGACCCTACCTTTCTCCGATGACGACCATCTCGTTTGCCACATATTGAGAAGTTCCGCTCGCACCAAGGCTTTCGCCTGAGCAGCGGTTACTTCTCCAGCCGCCAAATCGGCTCGACTTATTCGACAATTTCCGACTTCGATATTGATTTGTCTTCTAATCTGGTATGCACACGCGCGCTCCACTAACACCAAGTCTATCGGCATCGTCCCGGCAATCACAGTGATCGCGTCGGTAGATACCGTACGATAGGCCTTGGTGACGGCGAGCAAAACATGTCTCTGCGCCCTGGCAAGTTTAGTTCTTGTCACAGAGGTGAGCATGTCTACCCATCCGGCGGCGGCGTATGTCGTGATCGGGACGAAGAGACCTTTGTACAAAGTACGCATGGTTCTGTGTCCCAATCCCCAGTTTGATCGAGCAAGTCTTGCTAGCGTATAAAACGTTCGCATGACTTTGGCATTCAAGTATTCGACGTGGGATCTTACTCCCATTCGCGCATCGATGTGAACACCCAAGTACCTTATGGTTTGCTTGAGTGCCACACTTCTCCCGTTTATCCTTATCACAGGAGGTCGTTCTCTATCCAGATTTCCTTTCAAGAGAATCATCTCGGTCTTAGTCGCAGATAGTGTAAGTTTCTGCGTGGCGCACCACTCAGAAATTGTATCCGCGACTCTTTGCCCTCTTTGCTGCAACTGATTCCTCGAGTTTCCGTAGAATACCACGAGTAAGTCGTCAGCGTAGGCTATTGGCTCGCAAGCCAGGTGTTCGTTTGATAGGAGCTGTAGAACTTCGTCAAAGACTAGGTTCCAACAGCTCGGACCGAGTATCGACCCCTGAGGGCAGCCCTTGGTGACTTGCTTACGCACATTACCGTGTTTGGAAACTATTGTAACCACACGGTCAGCGAAGTAGTCGACCATGAGTCGATAAAGATTTCGGGGACATCCCCGGCGTTTCAGCTTCTGAAGTATGCTTGGCCACCAAACATTATCAAAAGCTCCGGCGATGTCGAAGGAGAGACCCATCACATATCGTTCCTCTCGCTGGGATATCAATTCCCTGAGCTTCACCACGGCGTCTTCCGTGGATCGTCCAGGCCTGAATCCATATTGCCGATCGGAACAATGTTCTGGGTTTAGGAATATGTTACTCATTCGGTTAAGCATTAGTCTCTCTAATACTTTGCCTAAGATGGAAAGTAGGCATATCGGTCTATACGACTTGACGTCCGTTGGTGGTTTATCGGGCCCTTTCAAGATTGCTCTGATCGAGCCGATTTTCCACCTAACGGGGAAGACCCCGTGCGCTAGACACCCGTTGTAGAGTCGAAGTAGAGCACTATGGATGGATCCATAAGCACATTTAACTACCTCGGCCTCTATACGGTCCAGCCCAGGGCATTTGCCTCGCTTTAAGCGCGATACTGCAGCTCCGAGCTCATTCCTCGTGAAGACTGGACAGTCTTCAGTCGGCGGATCGGTTGCAGCATCAGCTCTGGTGTTTGCTTGCTCCGGCGTTTCATCCGTGGACGAATCGTCCGGGATTAGCGCCTGTAGGAGCTGCGAGGCAGTCGATTCCCAGTCAGTCGTATATCCTTCCGGCGTTCGAATGTTAGAGACCGCAGTCTCAACACAGAGTTTCTTTTGGGCGATCTTGTACACAAGTCCCCATGGCTCTTTATTCCCCTGCTCCGTCACAAAGTTCTGCCAGCTTTGTGCTTTCGCAGCGCGCACAGCGGCTGTGTAGGCGAGTCTAGATGTTCGATACTCAGCCTGCTTTGCCGCTCTCTCCTCCGAGTTCCTCTCGCGCTGAAAGGCTCGTCTAAGTCGATAGACTCGCGCTTTCATTCTCGTCAAATTTTCCGTCCACCATGGGACGGACTTCGAATGCCACTTCTTGGGGCGCATTGAGGCATTGCACGCATCGATGATCGATTTCTCGACCTCTTGTGCTAGGTGTTCGACTTCCCTGCGGCAACCAGTGCCGAGGGGTAATTGCCTCGCGCCTTCAAGAAGAACTTGATCAAATCGCTCCCAGTTCGCATGCAACGTGCGGAATCGAGGCTGTGGGCTTCGACTCTCATTCACGTCCGTGAACTGTAAGACAAAATCAATGAGTCGGTGGTCACTGGAGGTCCAATCCTCGTGAACCGTCCAGTTTCGCACAATTGTCGCCATGTCTGGAGTCGATAATGTGACATCGATCCATGACTCACCGGCAGGGCTGGAGTATGTAGGAATACTCCCAGCCTCGTTCAAAATCGTCAAGTCGTGTAATGCGATAAACTCTTCGAGTTTCTCGCCTCGCGTGTCCGGTCGAACGCTTTCTCCCCCCCAAAGGTGGGATTTGGCATTGACGTCCGCGGCTATCACGACTCGACGGTGTTGGAGAGCGTCGAGTGTCCTCTCCAAGCGTGCCAGACTTGGTTCAATGTCTTCCGAGCATTGAAAGTACTGGCTAACGAGGTAGAAACTACCGAAGGGTCCGCTAATGCAAACGCAGGAGGTGTGAGTATCACACAGCTGTGTGATTTTTACCACCGAGATGTCCGGGTTTCTGACCACTATTGCGGCCATAGCCCTTTCATTCTCGGCGATCACCTTCGCCGTGAGCCCAAAGCCTGGAATCTGTCCCTGAAATTGGTAAGGTTCCTGCATGAGCAGCACGTCGATCTCCTTTGCGTGCATTAGCTCGCTCACCTCACCATGAACAATTAGCGCACGCCGCATATTATGCTGCGCGATGCGCAATTGCCTTAGAGGATTCTCCGGGTCGTTTCTATCCATAATTCGTACGAGATACTGCTAGATCTAAAGCTGCCTTATAGGCAGGGCAGTTTTTGTCTCGCGACTTATGGTTGTGCTGATTACCTCTTGATTTACAGTTTGAGCAAGTTGGGGACTTACTCTTCGCCGTACAAGAGGCAATGGTATGCCCTTCTTCGGAGCAGTGACCGCAAACCTCGCTTTTTGCTTTACAATGTTTGGCCATGTGGCCAAACATTTGACACTTAAAGCAGCGTGTCACCGAGACGTAGTCCTGCACTCTGCATGACGACCACCCTAGGTACACTCTGCCCATGCTCTTCAGCCGCTGGCGAACCTGCGGACTGACTTCCATGACCCAGTTGGCAGTGTCCTTTTCCTTCGGGCCGGTTGCAAACCGGACCTTCAGGCTGGACGACACATCCCCCTGGGTCATATCGCTGAGGTTTTGCTTCCAGATACTGGAAGAAACCTCCTCTTTTCTCATCGCCTTAGGAACGTCGTACACTATAAGTGTAGGGTTCCTCAAGGTCGGTAGAGTAGCTGAAAGCCCTACTTCTTTCAGCTTCGCGCAGTTGACGAAGGCCTTTAGATCCTCCTTGCGTTCAGTCTCGACGGCTATGCCACCGGAGTGGATGCGTCGGACAGACCTCACGCGGATCTTGGCTTTCGCCGGCTTGACCAGTGACAGAACAGTCTGTTTTGTGACATCACTGTTCTGTCCTTTCCCTTTCGGCGGGAAAATACGCACCACATGTCGTGGTGGTTTAACCGCTTCCGGGGAAACTCGGTTGGCGTCAACCTTTACCGCTTGCGCGTAGGTTGTTGCCGCACGAACTGGTACAGGTTTCACAGTCGGACGGGATCCCGTCGTCTGCGAAACCGTAGGGGCAACCCTCTCTGCGATCCTCTGGGAGGCTCTCACCTCTTGCCGGATCGCCGCGAGCTGTCCTTTCAGGAAAGAGTTCTGCACGAGAACCTCCTGGACTAGCTCGTAGAGAGCTGCCGCGTTGCCTACGATCAAGGCTCCGGTCTCCTTGCTGAGCCTGGATTCTTTTCCAAGACAGCTGGTCCGGATACCCTTGAACAATTTCGAGGCCTCTCCACTGATTTTGTCGAGAGGCCTGTTCGATGGACCAGGTGTCGCCTCCGCCGACACCTTTCCTGGCAACTCCTCGCCGCTTTTCCGGGCTTTTTCTGCCCTTTGCGGCTTCTCCTTTTTCACGACGGTTACCCAACCGTCGCTGTCAACTTGGCCCAATCCTCCGTCCGAAGACGTGGCGTTGCCTGCAGAAGTTGCCTTTGGCTTTTTGGCCTCCGGCTTCTTCGGTGGATTTGTGCGGGGTGGTGTCCCCGGTCCGTCCTTCTTGATATCCTTAATCGACGCAGGGGATATCGTTCCTGCCGGCTTAGGTGGTGAAGCCGTCTTTCGCGTCGAGGGTCTGGTGCAGGGGGGCGTTTTAGCGCCCTTACCTACTTCAACCGCCTTCGCTTTCTCTTTTTTCTGGGGTGGTGAAACCACCCCAGCTCTCTTACTCACCGCCGTCGTTCTGCCGGGAGCAGCGACAGCGGCCTCCTTCACTCCCTTTTCCCCCTTGCGGGGTACCGAGGCGTCAATGGGGGTTAATTTAATTTTTGGATCCATACTTATGTACTTTCCTTTTCGTCCCGGCGTGTGTCCCGGCCTCCATGGACCCTCAATTGGAACCCGGCTCCGCCTGGGTTAGGACTTGCACCCGGGATATAGTCCGCGAACAAAGGCCGACCGGGCTTTCCCCGGACTCCTAGGTTCACTTCCTCGCCCAATAGAACCCACGAGTGGTGTTCCGAGCCGATTGACTAGGCACAGGGCTGCTTTTCTCGCCTAGCCGCCTGTCTAGACGAAGCAGAGGCCAAAGGTACGTGTTGGGCAGCTACACTCCCGCAGGAGAGAGGGCCCTCAGATCCCAGGATCCTCCTTTCCGCCGACACAGGTCGCCACGCACGGCAAACACGTGGGGAACAAACCTCAAGCAGATGTTCCCTCTGCTTCGCTACGCCCGGTTTCTGTTCCCTGTTTTTGCAGGGAACCCGCTGCGTAACTAGGACATGACCTCGGGCATCATGTCCCTGTAGCATTAGCTCCGAAACGTGGGACTCGTCCTTAGCACGACTAGTAGAACTCACTATGCCATCATCAACTATGCTCTTGACGCTTCAGCGTCCTTTTGCCATCGCCAACGACGGGAGCTGCTGTCAGCAGCGCGACGACGGTCTTACATGTATAAATACATGTTGTCTTTCGTCGTTGGCGTACCTTTCAGTGTTTTCGTCATACGCTGCATATCCTTCCTATATGCAGCGTCCGTATGGCAAGGACTCCGAGTCTGACAGAGCCGTACACCACCGGTTTACAGCTCGGAGTTGAGCTGGTCTAGGCGGAGTCTTCTAATGGCCAGGGGAGCGATCCACGTTTCGAGGCCCGTCTCCCTACCTAGGATACTAGCGTGGTTTCCCAGCCGACACCTTCAGGCAGTAGGGAGCAGCTCAGCTACTTCTACGGTGGCCTCCTTCCGTCATTCGTCTGGCATTACGACGTCTGCCACCAGATGTTTTGGTGTGCTGGGTTCTGCCAAGCCCAGCGGCGTATTGCTTTTCCCAGCGGCGTATTGCTTTTGGGGACGCATACAGACGTCGTTTCGTGTCTCATCCTGATCTTGGTTTTTGCTCAACGTGAAAAGGGGGCATATAGCCCCCTTTTTGATTTCTGGTGTCAGGATCGCCTCCTCGGAAAAGCATTAAAGCAAAAAAGGGGGCTTATAGCCCCCTGGTATGAGTTAGGTCTTTCTTGGAGAAGCTCTAGGTGTTCGAGTAGGAACTTCGAAAAGTTCCTTAAAGTGAAAAAGGGGCATATAGCCCCTTTTTTGTACAATATACGCCTTCTCCAATAAGCCTTAACGTGAAATGGGGGCCGAAGCCCCCAGGTGTTAAGTATACGCTAGTCATAATGCTTCCCCATCTCTCTTTGCTTTCCTGACACCACTCCTTTCTGACATCTCTGTTTTGCACAGAACGAATGACGGATCACGTCTTGCTCGGGTAGGTGGGGTCGCTACTCCCATACGGTGTGCCCCTGCACCGCCCCTGCCGAAACCAGAGCCCCGTTGGCCGGCATAAATGCCGTTTGCAGCGTCCACCGCGTGGAGGAGGGGTTGGCACATGCGATCCTGGTGCCGTATAGCAAGCTATACGCCCGGACGGCTTCTAGACGCCAGTAGATAGGGACATGTAGTGTGTAGCCGTTATTCTGTCCAAGCGCGTTGCCACTTGGGGACTTTGCTGTACCTCAGACCGAAGGTCTATACCAGCAACTACATTTTGCCTGATGTTCGGGCATCTACTTTTCACGCGTCGTTATGCGTTTGGAGGCTAACGACGTCGAAACCTGCTGCCACCTCGAGTCCAACCCAATCCAGGAACGCTTGCCGAAGCAAGCGGGGCTTGTATCCCGGCCCGAGGAGGTCATTGCCGAAGCACATGACCTAGCATCCGTTCGAGTACATTTTCAAGCATGGTTATTGGAGAGAGTCCGCAGACTTCTCTCGTTCTGTTACGTAGCGTAATGCGTTCAATGGCGGTTTTGGTTTCGCCCTGCTTTCGTAAGTAGTACCGAGCGCGTATATGTCCGGAACTCCCTGTATAGGTCTTGTTTTACAAGATCGGCTTCGGTCACCGGCCACGGATGGCCAGCTTCTTCAGCCGCTTGTCTCAGGAGTTCTCGCGCGTCTCGGTACCTCCGGCACTCGAATAGGACGTGGTTTGGTGTTTCCACTTGGCCACAGTCGCAATTCTCGTGCGGTACTAAAGCAAATTCCTTGAGCTTGGCTCGGAAATCTCCGTGCCCGCTTAGGAATTGTACTACGTAGTGATCCAAGATCACCCAGCTTGCATTGAGACGGTCAGATACATCAGAGAAGTAGCGGTAGGTGACCCTACCTTTCTCCGATGACGACCATCTCGTTTGCCACATATTGAGAAGTTCCGCTCGCACCAAGGCTTTCGCCTGAGCAGCGGTTACTTCTCCAGCCGCCAAATCGGCTCGACTTATTCGACAATTTCCGACTTCGATATTGATTTGTCTTCTAATCTGGTATGCACACGCGCGCTCCACTAACACCAAGTCTATCGGCATCGTCCCGGCGATCACAGTGATCGCGTCGGTAGATACCGTACGATAGGCCTTGGTGACGGCGAGCAAAACATGTCTCTGCGCCCTGGCAAGTTTAGTTCTTGTCACAGAGGTGAGCATGTCTACCCATCCGGCGGCGGCGTATGTCGTGATCGGGACGAAGAGACCTTTGTACAAAGTACGCATGGTTCTGTGTCCCAATCCCCAGTTTGATCGAGCAAGTCTTGCTAGCGTATAAAACGTTCGCATGACTTTGGCATTCAAGTATTCGACGTGGGATCTTACTCCCATTCGCGCATCGATGTGAACACCCAAGTACCTTATGGTTTGCTTGAGTGCCACACTTCTCCCGTTTATCCTTATCACAGGAGGTCGTTCTCTATCCAGATTTCCCTTCAAGAGAATCATCTCGGTCTTAGTCGCGGATAGTGTAAGTTTCTGCGTGGCGCACCACTCAGAAATTGTATCCGCGACTCTTTGCCCTCTTTGCTGCAACTGATTCCTCGAGTTTCCGTAGAATACCACGAGTAAGTCGTCAGCGTAGGCTATTGGCTCGCAAGCCAGGTGTTCGTTTGATAGGAGCTGTAGAACTTCGTCAAAGACTAAGTTCCAACAGCTCGGACCGAGTATCGACCCCTGCGGGCAGCCCTTGGTGACTTGCTTACGCACATTACCGTGTTTGGAAACTATTGTAACCATACGGTCAGCGAAGTAGTCGACCATGAGTCGATAAAGATTTCGGGGACATCCCCGGCGTTTCAGCTTCTGAAGTATGCTTGGCCACCAAACATTATCAAAAGCTCCGGCGATGTCGAAGGAGAGACCCATCACATATCGTTCCTCTCGCTGGGATATCAATTCCCTGAGCTTCACCACGGCGTCTTCCGTGGATCGTCCAGGCCTGAATCCATATTGCCGATCGGAACTATGTTCTGGGTTTAGGAATATGTTACTCATTCGGTTAAGCATTAGTCTCTCTAATACTTTGCCTAAGATGGAAAGTAGGCATATCGGTCTATACGACTTGACGTCCGTTGGTGGTTTATCGGGCCCTTTCAAGATTGCTCTGATCGAGCCGATTTTCCACCTAACGGGGAAGACCCCGTGCGCTAGACACCCGTTGTAGAGTCGAAGTAGAGCACTATGGATGGATCCATAAGCACATTTAACTACCTCGGCCTCTATACGGTCCAGCCCAGGGCATTTGCCTCGCTTTAAGCGCGATACTGCAGCTCCGAGCTCATTCCTCGTGAAGACTGGACAGTCTTCAGTCGGCGGATCGGTTGCAGCATCAGCTCTGGTGTTTGCTTGCTCCGGCGTTTCATCCGTGGACGAGTCGTCCGGGATTAGCGCCTGTAGGAGCTGCGAGGCAGTCGATTCCCAGTCAGTCGTATATCCTTCCGGCGTTCGAATGTTTGAGACCGCAGTCTCAACACAGAGTTTCTTTTGGGCGATCTTGTAAACAAGTCCCCATGGCTCTTTATTCCCCTGCTCCGTCACAAAGTTCTGCCAGCTTTGTGCTTTCGCAGCGCGCACTGCGGCTGTGTAGGCGAGTCTAGATGTTCGATACTCAGCCTGCTTTGCCGCTCTCTCCTCCGAGTTCCTCTCGCGCTGAAAGGCTCGTCTAAGTCGATAGACTCGCGCTTTCATTCTCGTCAAATTTTCCGTCCACCATGGGACGGACTTCGAATGCCACTTCTTGGGGCGCATTGAGGCATTGCACGCATCGATGATCGATTTCTCGACCTCTTGTGCTAGGTGTTCGACTTCCCTGCGGCAACCAGTGCCGAGGGGTAATTGCCTCGCGCCTTCAAGAAGAACTTGATCAAATCGCTCCCAGTTCGCATGCAACGTGCGGAATCGAGGCTGTGGGCTTCGATTCTCATTCACGTCCGTGAACTGTAAGACAAAATCAATGAGTCGGTGGTCACTGGAGGTCCAATCCTCGTGAACCGTCCAGTTTCGCACAATTGTCGCCATGTCTGGAGTCGATAATGTGACATCGATCCATGACTCACCGGCAGGGCTGGAGTATGTAGGAATACTCCCAGCCTCGTTCAAAATCGTCAAGTCGTGTAATGCGATAAACTCTTCGAGCTTTTCGCCTCGCGTGTCCGGTCGAACGCCTTCTCCCCCCCAAAGGTGGGATTTGGCATTGACGTCCGCGGCTATCACGACTCGACGGTGTTGGAGAGCATCGAGTGTCCTCTCCAAGCGTGCCAGACTTGGTTCAATGTCTTCCGAGCATTGAAAGTACTGGCTAACGAGGTAGAAACTACCGAAGGGTCCGCTAATGCAAACGCAGGAGGTGTGAGTATCACACAGCTGTGTGATTTTTACCACCGAGATGTCCGGGTTTCTGACCACTATTGCGGCCATAGCCCGTTCATTCTCGGCGATCACCTTCGCCGTGAGCCCAAAGCCTGGAATCTGTCCCTGAAATTGGTAAGGTTCCTGCATGAGCAACACGTCGATCTCCTTTGCGTGCATTAGCTCGCTCACCTCACCATGAACAATTAGCGCACGCCGCATATTATGCTGCGCGATGCGCAATTGCCTTAGAGGATTCTCCGGGTCGTGTCTATCCATAATTGGTCCGAGATACTGCAAGATCGAGTGCTGCCTGATAGGCAGGGCAGTTCTTGTCTCGTGACTTATGGTCGTGCTTCTTGCCTCTTGCTTTACAGTTCGAGCAAGTTGGGGACTTACTCTTCGCTGTACAAGAGGCAATGGTATGCCCTTCTTCGGAGCAGTGACCGCAAACCTCGTTCTGCGCTTTACAATGTTTGGCCATGTGGCCAAACATTTGACACTTAAAGCATCGTGTAACAGAGACATAGTCCTGCACTCTGCATGCGGACCAGCCCAGGTACACTCTGCCCATGCTCTTCAGCCGCTGGCGAACCTGCGGACTGACTTCCATGACCCAGTTGGCAGTGTCCTTTTCCTTCGGGCCGGTTGCAAACCGGACCTTCAGGTTGGACGACACATCCCCCTGGGTCATATCGCTGAGGTTTTGCTTCCAGATGCTGGAAGAAACCTCCTCTTTCCTCATCGACTTGGGAACGTCGTACACTATAAGTGTAGGGTTCCTCAAAGTCGGTAGAGTAGCTGAAAGTCCTACTTCTTTCAGCTTCGCGCAGTTGACGAAGGCCTTTAGATCCTCCTTGCGTTCAGTCTCGACGGCTATGCCACCGGAGTGGATGCGTCGGACAGACCTCACGCGGATCTTGGCTTTCGCCGGCTTGACCAGGGACAGAACAGTTTGTTTGGTGACTTCACTGTTCTGTCCTTTCCCTTTCTGCGGGAAAATACGCACCACATGTCGTGGTGGTTTAACCGCTTCCGGGGAAACTCGATTGGCGTCGACCTTTACCGCTTGCGCGTAAGTCGTTGCCGCACGAACTGGTGCAGATTTCACAGTCGGACGGGTTCCCGTCGTCTGTGAAACCGTCGGGGCAACCCTCTCCGCGATCCTCTGGGAGGCTCTCACCCCTTGCCGGATCGCCGCGAGCTGTCCTTTTAAGAAGGAGTTCTGAATAAGAACTTCCTGGACTAGCTCGTAGAGAGCTGCCGCGTTGCCAACGATCAAGGCTCCGGTCTCCTTGCTGAGCCTGGATTCTTTTCCAAGACAGCTGGTCCGGATACCCTTGAACAGTTTCGAGGCCTCTCCACTAATTTTGTCGAGAGGCCTGTTCGAAGGACTAGGTGTCGCCTCCGCCGACACCTTTCCTGGCATTTTCTCGCCGCTTTTTTGGGCTTTCTCTGCCCTCTGCGGCTGCTCCTTCTTGACGACGGTTATCCAACCGTCGTCGTCGTCTTTATGGCCCTTTCCTCCGTCCGGGGACGTGGCGTTGCCAGCTGAAGTTGCCTTCGGCTTTTTAGCTTCCGGCTTCTTCTGTGGAGTTGTACGGGGTGGTGTCCCCGATCCGTCCTTCTTGATATCCTTGGTCGGCGCAGGGGATATCGTTCCTGCAGGCTTGGATGTCGTAGCCTTGCTTCGTAGCGTCGGGGGTCTGGTGCTGGGGGGCGTTTTAGCGCCCTTCCCAACTTCAACCTCCTTCGCCTTTTTCTGAGGTGGTGAGACCACCCCAGCCTTTTTACTCGCTGCCGTCGTCCTGCCGGGGGCAACGACGGTAGCCTCCTTCACTCCCTTTTCCCCCTTGCGGGGTACCGAGGCGTCTATCGGGGTGAGTTTGATTTTCGGATCCATATTTGCTTGGATTTCATTTCGTCCCGGCGTGTGTCCCGGCCTCCATGGACCCTCAAATGGAACCCGGCTCCGCCTGGGTTAGGACTTGCACCCGGGATATAGTCCGCGAACAAAGGCCGACCGGGCTTTCCCCGGACTCCTAGGTTCACTTCCTCGCCCAATAGAACCCACGAGTGGTGTTCCGAGCCGATTGACTAGGCACAGGGCTGCTTTTCTCGCCTAGCCGCCTGTCTAGACGAAGCAGAGGCCAAAGGTACGTGTTGGGCAGCTACACTCCCGCAGGAGAGAGGGCCCTCAGATCCCAGGATCCTCCTTTCCGCCGACACAGGTCGCCACGCACGGCAAACACGTGGGGAACAAACCTCAAGCAGATGTTCCCTCTGCTTCGCTACGCCCGGTTTCTGTTCCCTGTTTTGCAGGGAACCCGCTGCGTAACTAGGACATGACCTCGGGCATCATGTCCCTGTAGCATTAGCTCCAAAACGTGGGACTCGTCCTTAGCACGACTAGTAGAACTCACTTTGCCATCATTAACTTTGCTCTTGACGCTTCAGCGTCCTTTTGCCATCGCCAACGACGGGAGCTGCTGTCAGCAGCGCGACGACGGTCTTACATGTATAAATACATGTTGTCTTTCGTCGTTGGCGTACCTTTCAGTGTTTTCGTCATACGCTGCATATCCTTCCTATATGCAGCGTCCGTATGGCAAGGACTCCGAGTCTGACAGAGCCGTACACCACCGGTTTACAGCTCGGAGTTGAGCTGGTCTAGGCGGAGTCTTCTAATGGCCAGGGGAGCGATCCACGTTTCGAGGCCCGTCTCCCTACCTAGGATACTAGCGTGGTTTCCCAGCCGACACCTTCAGGCAGTAGGGAGCAGCTCAGCTACTTCTACGGTGGCCTCCTTCCGTCATTCGTCTGGCATTACGACGTCTGCCACCAGATGTTTTGGTGTGCTGGGTTCTGCCAAGCCCAGCGGCGTATTGCTTTTCCCAGCGGCGTATTGCTTTTGGGGACGCATACAGACGTCGTTTCGTGTCTCTTTCTGGTCTTTTTACTTTGCTCAACGTGAAAAGGGGGCATATAGCCCCCTTTTTGATTTCTGGTGTCAGGATCGCCTCCTCGGAAAAGCATTAAAGCAAAAAAGGGGGCATATAGCCCCCTGGTATGAGTTAGGTCTTTCTTGGAGAAGTCCCAGATGTTCGAGTAGGAACTTTTGAAAAGTTCCTTAAAGTGAAAAAGGGGCATATAGCCCCTTTTTGTACAATATACGCCTTCTCCAATAAGCCTTAACGTGAAATGGGGGCCGAAGCCCCCAGGTGTTAAGTATACGCTAGTCATAATGCTTCCCCATCTCTCTTTGCTTTCCTGACACCACTCCTTTCTGACATCTCTGTTTTGCACAGAACGAATGACGGATCACGTCTTGCTCGGGTAGGTGGGGTCGCTACTCCCATACGGTGTGCCCCTGCACCGCCCCTGCCGAAACCAGAGCCCCGTTGGCCGGCATAAATGCCGTTTGCAGCGTCCACCGCGTGGAGGAGGGGTTGGCACATGCGATCCTGGTGCCGTATAGCAAGCTATACGCCCGGACGGCTTCTAGACGCC
>NC_135147.1:747500-750000 GCF_051014445.1 Colletes latitarsis
TTCACGCGCAATCGGGCGAACGCACGCGGCAGCGCCCATCGGTTGCTCGATGAAATCGATGCGATAAACTACAGCCTTCTCGGCTGGTCGTCGTTAGTCGCGCGAGCAACGGATGGCCGCACAATCGACGCGTCGTCGTTTGCGATTATTCGCCTCACGTTAGCCATGAGTATGTATATTATTCATTTACGAACGAACGCGGCAGCGTCCATCGGTTGCTCGATGAAATCGATGCGATAAACTACAGCCGTCTCGGCTGGTCGTCGTTAGTCGCGCGAGCAACGATGGCCGCAAAATCGACGCGTCGTCGTTTGCGATTATTCGCCTCAAGTTAGCCATGAGTATGTATAACATTCATTTACGAACGAACGCGGCAGCGTCCATCGGTTGCTCGATGAAATCGATGCGATAAACTACAGCCGTTTCGGCTGGTCGTCGTTAGTCGCGCGAGCAACGATGGCCGCAAAATCGACGCGTCGTCGTTTGCGATTATTCGCCTCAAGTTAGCCATGAGTATGTATATTATTCATTTACGAACGAACGCGGCAGCGTCCATCGGTTGCTCGATGAAATCGATGCGATAAACTACAGCCGTTTCGGCTGGTCGTCGTTAGTCGCGCGAGCAACGATGGCCGCAAAATCGACGCGTCGTCGTTTGCGATTATTCGCCTCAAGTTAGCCATGAGTATGTATATTATTCATTTACGAACGAACGCGGCAGCGTCCACCGGTTGCTCGATGAAATCGATGCGATAAACTACAGCCGTCTCGGCTGGTCGTCGTTAGTCGCGCGAGCAACGATGGCCGCAAAATCGACGCGTCGTCGTTTGCGATTATTCGCCTCTGGCTATCCGTGAGTATGTATAATATTCATATACGAACGAACGCGGCAGCGCCCATCGGTTGCTCGATGAAATCGATGCGATAAACTACAGCCTTCTCGGCTGGTCGTCGTTAGTCGCGCGAGCAACGGATGGCCGCACAATCGACGCGTCGTCGTTTGCGATTATTCGCCTCACGTTAGCCATGAGTATGTATATTATTCATTTACGAACGAACGCGGCAGCGTCCATCGGTTGCTCGATGAAATCGATGCGATAAACTACAGCCGTTTCGGCTGGTCGTCGTTAGTCGCGCGAGCAACGATGGCCGCAAAATCGACGCGTCGTCGTTTGCGATCATTCGCCTCAGGCTATCCGTGAGTATGTATAACATTCATTTACGAACGAACGCGGCAGCGTCCATCGGTTGCTCGATGAAATCGATGCGATAAACTACAGCCGTCTCGGCTGATCGTCGTTAGTCGCGCGAGCAACGATGGCCGCACAATCGACGCGTCGTCGTTTGCGATTATTCGCCTCAGGCTATCCGTGAGTATGTATAACATTCATTTACGAACGAACGCGGCAGCGTCCATCGGTTGCTCGATGAAATCGATGCGATAAACTACAGCCGTTTCGGCTGGTCGTCGTTAGTCGCGCGAGCAACGATGGCCGCAAAATCGACGCGTCGTCGTTTGCGATCATTCGCCTCAGGCTATCCGTGAGTATGTATAACATTCATTTACGAACGAACGCGGCAGCGTCCATCGGTTGCTCGATGAAATCGATGCGATAAACTACAGCCGTCTCGGCTGATCGTCGTTAGTCGCGCGAGCAACGATGGCCGCACAATCGACGCGTCGTCGTTTGCGATTATTCGCCTCAGGCTATCCGTGAGTATGTATAACATTCATTTACGAACGAACGCGGCAGCGTCCATCGGTTGCTCGATGAAATCGATGCGATAAACTACAGCCGTCTCGGCTGATCGTCGTTAGTCGCGCGAGCAACGATGGCCGCACAATCGACGCGTCGTCGTTTGCGATTATTCGCCTCAGGCTATCCGTGAGTATGTATAACATTCATTTACGAACGAACGCGGCAGCGTCCATCGGTTGCTCGATGAAATCGATGCGATAAACTACAGCCGTCTCGGCTGATCGTCGTTAGTCGCGCGAGCAACGATGGCCGCACAATCGACGCGTCGTCGTTTGCGATTATTCGCCTCAGGCTATCCGTGAGTATGTATAACATTCATTTACGAACGAACGCGGCAGCGTCCATCGGTTGCTCGATGAAATCGATGCGATAAACTACAGCCTTCTCGGCTGGTCGTCGTTAGTCGCGCGAGCAACGATGGCCGCACAATCGACGCGTTGTCGTTCGTTTGCGATTCGCTTCAGGCTACCCGTAAGGATGTATATTATTTTATTACTTCCTCGCCGTCATCAGGACGTTTCGTTCGGAGCACGACGACGAGCACACACGCCACCGGGCAAAGCGGGATACGCAAGTTCAAACCGTAAAGGAACGTCGCGAAACGATGTTCGACGGCGTCTCGTTCCTCGGCTGTAGATCCTTGGGCGCTTTGTTTCGGCCCCTGCGCGTTGTGTGTGACAATCGGTCGTCGTCTCCTCTTCGAGCGAGCGCAACGTAAACAGCCAGCATCGTATCTCCGA
>NC_135147.1:752500-762500 GCF_051014445.1 Colletes latitarsis
AACTCCTTCTTTCAACATCAAATTTTAGTCTTTCGTTCGAAAGACTTGAGAGCCACCTCTTCCTCTCTTGTGTTATAATATTATATATGTATAGAGAGGGTACCACCAAAAACCCTCTCCTTCGTTTAGTTTCTTTCACTTTTCCGAGAGCTCCCCAAACTCTCGTTTATTTAATTTAATTTCATTTTTCGAGAGAGCGACCACCAACTAACTCTCTTATATTTGCTTTTTCTCGACAGAGCCACCACCAACTAACTCTCTTATATTTGCTTTTTCTCGACAGAGTCACCACCAACTCTCTCTCGTTTATATTTGCTTTTTCTCGACAGAGAAACCACCAACTCTCTCGTTTATATTTGCTTTTTCTCGACAGAGTCACCACCAAACTCTCTCGTTTCGTATTTTACTTCACAACAGAACATTATTGTATAATGGTATCCCACAACGACAAAGTACGTAGAGCTGCGCTCATGCTGAACATCTCGGGCACTTATTCACGCTGGGCATCGATCGTGGAAGCACGTATTGCCAGGCCCGAAGACTAAGCATTCATGCTGGACAAAAACGAGAAAGCGCGTATGTGCTGGTCGAGAAAGCACGTATTCGGCGCCGTACTGTTATGTCGAGGTCAGACACCTGTATTTCATTCTTTGCTCACTTTCCAGAGTACGAACCGTAGTTCCATACAATTTTTGCCTTTTAAGCTACGCTCCGTAGAGTGTAGTGCCAGTTTATGGTTTTCACAAAATTTTCAATCGCTCGGACTGAAGAGTTGATGCTCGGATAGTACGAGTATACATATTTTAAACGTATACAAGTCACCAACGTCACTCGAGACGCTTATACCACTTCAAGAGCCATTCGGTCAAAGACACCGACTCGTGGCAATGCAGTGTGGAGAAAGTCTGGAACGAGCACGATACAGAACAGTCAGGATGAAATCCCGAGGAGCGACGACTGCTTCTCAACCGAGGTCGAAGAATAGCCGTACGCTCGACGCTGCCCCGACCGACTCGACCGGACCGTCGCTTCTCTTATAGGTACCGAGGCGCCCGCCGGAACGCCGGCGACGCACGGGCTTACGCACGGCCGCTTATGGGGGGAACCGCGCGACCCAACCGCCCGCCCGAACGGCCTGTTATAACTTAGAGCGAAAACCAACACCTGTAATTTCCTTAATAATTGAGCTAGGGCAAAAAAAAAAAACGCTATCTTGTAGGAAAAAAGCAGGGGAACACGATGCCGTCGTTAAAAATATAGATTGCCGTGCTCGTTTTCGAGAAAAAAATGAAAAAATGGTCAAAATCGTCGCAGGACAAAAACTCGACACGCTATCTTGTAGGCAAAAATTAGACGAATTCAAAACCGTAGTTAAAAATATCGGTCGTCGCGCTAGTTTTCGAGAAAAAAACAAAAACGTTCAAAAAATTCGAGATAAAAAAAAAAAAACCAGCCTACCAGATAGAAAAAATTACACTGAACAAATATCATATAGGTCAAAATATGTGTTAGCGTACTAGTTTTCGAGATATAGACGAAAAACCGTCGCCGCCGATCGGTACGTCGGTCGATGCGAAAGCACCGCGCGACCGAGCGCCCGCCTAAAAGACCAGTTCGAACATACCGAAAAATCAAGAAACCGTAACTTCCTTAATAATTGAGCTAGGACAAAAAATCGACACGCTATCTTGCAGGAAAAAATCCGGGGAACACGATGGCGTCGTCAAAAGTGCAGGTCGTCGAGCTCGTTTTCGAGAAAAAAAAAAAAAAATTCTCAAAATTCGACAAAAAAATAAAACGATCAGTGGACCGTGTAGAGAATATAAAACTGCATAAGAATCGTATAGACGAAAATTGGCGTTCACGTGCTCGTTTTTGAGAAAAAAGTTAAAAAAGCTCTCAAAATTCGAGATAAAAAAAAAACAAACCATCTGCCAGGTAGCCAACGGTAAACGGTACAAGTATCGTACGGGCGAAAACGAGCGTTACCGTGCTCGTTTTCGAGTTATTGACGAAAAACAGCCTGGAGCGATCGGTCCGGCGGTCGACGCGCGAAAGTTTCTAAGTCCGCTCTGCTCCGAATCATCGCTCCGGCGTCAAAAATCATCGTAGGACAAAAAATCGCCACCCTATCTTGCAGGAAAAAATCCGGGGAACACGATGGCGTCGTCAAAAGTGCAGGTCGACGAGCTCGTTTTCGAGAAAAAAAAAAAAAAATTCTCAAAATTCGACAAAAAAATAAAACGATCATTGGACCGTGTAGAGAATCTAAAACTGCATAAGAATCGTATAGACCAAAATTGGCCTTAACGTGCTGGTTTTCGAGTTATTGACGATAAGCCGGTATATATATGTCCGAGATAAAAAAAAAGATAGGGACAGTGGGAATCTCCTATACTATCACGGGCGTGTATTCTCCTACTAGTTTGATGGTTGTTGTTGCATAAACCAGCGACTGTTTGGCCCGCCGTTTAACCGCGCGGTTTAAAATTGCAACACAATGTTGGTGTCGCTCCGGGGTGAAAAAATGGAAAAACGACATACTTTACGCATAGGGGCGGCTGATCTTAACATATTTTGTCATGTCACCACCCCAGTGACTCTAAGACGGATTTTGCCGTCGCACGTTTTTTTATTAAAAAGTTATTAGTATATAAAAGATTTCGTTAAGCAAAAAGACACGAATATGGGAGTAGGACAAAAAATCGCCAGCCTATCTTGCAGGAAAAAATCCGGGGAACACGATGGCGTCGTCAAAAGTGCAGGTCGTCGAGCTAGTTTTCGAGAAAAAAAAAAAAAAATTCTCAAAACTCGACAAAAAAATAAAACGATCAGTGGACCGTGTAGAGAATCTAAAACTGCATAAGAATCGTATAGACCAAAATTGGCGTTCACGTGCTCGTTTTTGAGAAAAAAGTTAAAAAAGCTCTCAAAATTCGAGATAAAAAAAAAAAAAACCATCTACCAGGTAGCCAACGGTAAACGGTACAAGTATCGTACGGGCGAAAACGAGCGTTACCGTGCTCGTTTTCGAGTTATTGACGAAAAACAGCCTGGAGCGATCGGTCCGGCGGTCGACGCGCGAAAGTTTCTAAGTCCGCTCTGCTCCGAATCATCGCTCCGGCGTCAAAAATCGTCGTAGGACAAAAAATCGCCACCCTATCTTGCAGGAAAAAATCCGGGGAACACGATGGCGTCGTCAAAAGTGCAGGTCGTCGAGCTCGTTTTCGAGAAAAAAAAAAAAAAATTCTCAAAATTCGACAAAAAAATAAAACGATCAGTGGACCGTGTAGAGAATATAAAACTGCATAAGAATCGTATAGACGAAAATTGGCGTTCACGTGCTCGTTTTTGTGGAAAAAATTAAAAAAGCTCTCAAACTTCGAGATAAAAAAAAAAAAAACCATCTACCAGGTAGCCAACGGTAAACGGTACAAGTATCGTACGGGCGAAAACGAGCGTTACCGTGCTCGTTTTCGAGTTATTGACGAAAAACAGCCTGGAGCGATCGGTCCGGCGGTCGACGCGCGAAAGTTTCTAAGTCCGCTCTGCTCCGAAACACCGCTCCGGCGTCAAAAATCGTCGTAGGACAAAAAATAGACACGCTATCTTGCAGGAAAAAATCCGGGGAACACGATGGCGTCGTCAAAAGTGCAGGTCGTCGAGCTCGTTTTCGAGAAAAAAAAAAAAAAATTCTCAAAATTCGACAAAAAAATAAAACGATCAGTGGACCGTGTAGAGAATATAAAACTGCATAAGAATCGTATAGACGAAAATTTGCGTTCACGTGCTCGTTTTTGTGGAAAAAATTAGAAAAGCTCTCAAACTTCGAGATAAAAAAAAAAAAAACCGTCTACCAGGTAGCCAACGGTAAACGGTACAAGTATCGTACGGGCGAAAACGAGCGTTACCGTGCTCGTTTTCGAGTTATTGACGAAAAACAGCCTGGAGCGATCGGTCCGGCGGTCGACGCGCGAAAGTTTCTAAGTCCGCTCTGCTCCGAATCATCGCTCCGGCGTCAAAAATCGTCGTAGGACAAAAAATCGCAACCCTATCTTGCAGGAAAAAATCCGGGGAACACGATGGCGTCGTCAAAAGTGCAGGTCGTCGAGCTCGTTTTCGAGAAAAAAAAAAAAAAATTCTCAAAATTCGACAAAAAAATAAAACGATCAGTGGACCGTGTAGAGAATATAAAACTGCATAAGAATCGTATAGACGAAAATTGGCGTTCACGTGCTCGTTTTTGTGGAAAAAATTAAAAAAGCTCTCAAACTTCGAGATAAAAAAAAAAAAAACCATCTACCAGGTAGCCAACGGTAAACGGTACAAGTATCGTACGGGCGAAAATGAGCGTTACCGTGCTCGTTTTCGAGTTATTGACGAAAAACAGCCTGGAGCGATCGCTCCGGCGGTCGACGCGCGAAAGTTTCTAAGTCCGCTCTGCTCCGAAACACCGCTCCGGCGTCAAAAATCGTCGTAGGACAAAAAATCGCCACCCTATCTTGCAGGAAAAAATCCGGGGAACACGATGGCGTCGTCAAAAGTGCAGGTCGTCGAGCTCGTTTTCGAGAAAAAAAAAAAAAAATTCTCAAAATTCGACAAAAAAATAAAACGATCAGTGGACCGTGTAGAGAATATAAAACTGCATAAGAATCGTATAGACGAAAATTGGCGTTCACGTGCTCGTTTTTGAGAAAAAAGTTAAAAAAGCTCTCAAAATTCGAGATAAAAAAAAAACAAACCATCTGCCAGGTAGCCAACGGTAAACGGTACAAGTATCGTACGGGCGAAAACGAGCGTTACCGTGCTCGTTTTCGAGTTATTGACGAAAAACAGCCTGGAGCGATCGGTCCGGCGGTCGACGCGCGAAAGTTTCTAAGTCCGCTCTGCTCCGAATCATCGCTCCGGCGTCAAAAATCATCGTAGGACAAAAAATCGCCACCCTATCTTGCAGGAAAAAATCCGGGGAACACGATGGCGTCGTCAAAAGTGCAGGTCGACGAGCTCGTTTTCGAGAAAAAAAAAAAAAAATTCTCAAAATTCGACAAAAAAATAAAACGATCATTGGACCGTGTAGAGAATCTAAAACTGCATAAGAATCGTATAGACCAAAATTGGCCTTAACGTGCTGGTTTTCGAGTTATTGACGATAAGCCGGTATATATATGTCCGAGATAAAAAAAAAGATAGGGACAGTGGGAATCTCCTATACTATCACGGGCGTGTATTCTCCTACTAGTTTGATGGTTGTTGTTGCATAAACCAGCGACTGTTTGGCCCGCCGTTTAACCGCGCGGTTTAAAATTGCAACACAATGTTGGTGTCGCTCCGGGGTGAAAAAATGGAAAAACGACATACTTTACGCATAGGGGCGGCTGATCTTAACATATTTTGTCAATGTCATCTTCCCAGTGACCCTAGGAAGGAGTTTGCCGTTGCACGTTTTCCTATTAAAAAGTAATTAGTGTACAAAAATTTTCGTGAAGCAAAAAACAAGAATATGAAAGTACGTTCCATGAGCATTACGGTGAATAAAACAGAAATTAAAAATTCCCGAGGGGTTGAACAGCATCATATTGAATTCGTTTTGCTGACTGGGGTCTGCGCCCCCCAGACCCCCGCTACACTAGCCCAGACCAAACCCACTTTGTAATAGTGGTATCATATTAAATTGAACAGCATCGTACTTAATTCGTTTTGCTGAATGGGGGGCTGCGCCCCCCAAACCCCCGCTACACTAGCCCAGACCTAACCCATTTTGTAATAGCGGTATCAAATTAAATTGAACAGTATCGTACTAAATTCGTTTTGCTGACTGGGGGGCTGCGCCCCCCAGACCCCCGCAACACTAGCCCGGACCTAACCCACTTTGTAATAGCGGTATCATATTAAATTGAACAGCATCGTACTAAATTCGTTTTGCTGAATGGGGGGCTGCGCCCCCCAAACCCCCGCTACACTAGCCCAGACCTAACCCATTTTGTAATAGCGGTATCAAATTAAATTGAACAGCATCATATTGAATTCGTTTTGCTGACTGGGGTCTGCGCCCCCCAGACCCCCGCTACAATAGCCCAGACCTAACCCACTTTGTAATAGTGGTATCATATTAAATTGAACAGCATCGTACTTAATTCGTTTTGCTGAATGGGGGGCTGCGCCCCCCAAACCCCCGCTACACTAGCCCAGACCTAACCCATTTTGTAATAGCGGTATCAAATTAAATTGAACAGCATCGTACTAAATTCGTTTTGCTGACAGGGGTCTGCGCCCCCCAGACCCCCGCTACACTAGCCCAGACCTAACCCCCTTTGTAATAGCGGTATCATATTAAATTGAACAGCATCATATTGAATTCGTTTTGCTGACTGGGGTCTGCGCGCCCCAGACCCCCGCAACACTAGCCCGGACCTAACCCACTTTGTAATAGCGGTATCATATTAAATTGAACAGCATCGTACTAAATTCGTTTTGCTGAATGGGGGGCTGCGCCCCCCAAACCCCCGCTACACTAGCCCAGACCTAACCCATTTTGTAATAGCGGTATCAAATTAAATTGAACAGTATCGTACTAAATTCGTTTTGCTGACTGGGGGGCTGCGCCCCCCAGACCCCCGCAACACTAGCCCGGACCTAACCCACTTTGTAATAGTGGTATCATATTAAATTGAACAGCATCGTACATAATTCGTTTTGCTGAATGGGGGGCTGCGCCCCCCAAACCCCCGCTACACTAGCCCAGACCTAACCCATTTTGTAATAGCTGTATCAAATTAAATTGAACAGCATCATATTGAATTCGTTTTGCTGACAGGGGTCTGCGCCCCCCAGACCCCCGCTACACTAGCCCAGACCTAACCCACTTTGTAATAGTGGTATCATATTAAATTGAACAGCATCGTACATAATTCGTTTTGCTGAATGGGGGGCTGCGCCCCCCAAACCCCCGCTACACTAGCCCAGACCTAACCCATTTTGTAATAGCGGTATCAAATTAAATTGAACAGCATCGTACTAAATTCGTTTTGCTGACAGGGGTCTGCGCCCCCCAAACCCCCGCTACACTAGCCCAGACCTAACCCATTTTGTAATAGCGGTATCAAATTAAATTGAACAGCATCATATTGAATTCGTTTTGCTGACTGGGGTCTGCGCCCCCCAAACCCCCGCTACACCAGCCCAGACCTAACCCATTTTGTAATAGCGGTACCAAATTAAATTGAGCAGCATCATATTGAATTCGTTTTGCTGACAGGGGTCTGCGCCCCCCAGACCCCCGCTACACTAGCCCAGACCTAACCCCCTTTGTAATAGCGGTATCATATTAAATTGAACAGCATCATATTGAATTCGTTTTGCTGACTGGGGTCTGCGCGCCCCAAACCACCGCAACACTGGCCCAGACCTAGCCCATTTTGTAATGACTGTATTGGAACTGCGTTAGGGCTAGTTTAGAATTGGTTAGGTGAAGTAATGCGGAGAGCAGTTTCGCCTGCGTCCCGGGATGCTTGTTGGCATGAGTGGTGTCTGAATGAGTAAAGACGGATGAGACACTTGTGGGGTATGGTGAGTCAGATTCTCAAACTACCCATATATTCTTCTGAGGCATGGGTGCCTATCCAAGGATCTCCTTCGGTATCTAAAACAGAAATAAAAAAAAAAAAAAAAAAAAAAAAAAAAATGAATATGGACTGTGTTAGGACTGAATTGGATAAGGTCTGGGTTACGTCTCGGTTAGGTCTGAGTTAGGACTGGTTTAAGACTGGGTTAGGACTGGGTTAGGACTGGGTTAGGACTGGGTTAGGTCTGGGTTAGGACTGGGTTAGGTCTGGGTTAGGTCTGGGTTAGGACTGGGTTAGGTCTGGGTTAGGACTGGGTTAGGACTGGGTTAGGTCTGGGTTAGGTCTGGGTTAGGTCTGGGTTAGGACTGGGTTAGGACTGGGTTAGGTCTGGGTTAGGTCTGGGTTAGGTCTGGGTTAGGACTGGGTTAGGACTGGGTTAGGTCTGGGTTAGGTCTGGGTTAGGTCTGGGTTAGGTCTGGGTTAGGTCTGGGTTAGGACTGGGTTAGGACTGGGTTAGGTCTGGGTTAGGCCTGGGTTAGGTCTGGGTTAGGACTGGGTTAGGACTGGGTTAGGTCTGGGTTAGGACTGGGTTAGGTCTGGGTTAGGACGGGGTTAGGTCTGGGTTAGGTCTGGGTTAGGACTGGGATAGGTCTGGGTTAGGTCTGGGTTACGACTGGGTTAGGTCTGGGTTACGACTGGGTTAGGTCTGGGTTACGACTGGGTTAGGTCTGGGTTACGACTGGGTTAGGTCTGGGTTACGACTGGGTTAGGATTGGGTTAGGTCTGGTTTAGGACTGGGTTAGGTCTAGGTTAGGACTGGGTTAGGTCTGGGTTAGGTCTGGGTTAGGACTGGGTTAGGTCTGGGTTAGGACTGGGTTAGTACTGGGTTAGGACTGGGTTAGGTCTGGGTTAGGTCTGGGTTATTTCTGGGTTAGGTCTGGGTTAGGTCTGGGTTAGGTCTGGGTTAGGGCTGGGTTAGGTCTGGGTTAGGTCTGGGTCAGGTCTGGGGTATTTCTGGGTTAGGACTGGGTTAGGTCTGGGTTAGGTCTGGGTTATTTCTGGGTTAGGTCTGGGTTAGGTCTGGGTTAGGTCTGGGTTAGGTCTGGGTTAGGTCTGGGTTAGGTCTGGGTTAGGACTGGGTTAGTACTGGGTTAGGACTGGGTTAGGTCTGGGTTAGGTCTGGGTTATTTCTGGGTTAGGTCTGGGTTAGGGCTGGGTTAGGTCTGGGTTAGGTCTGGGTCAGGTCTGGGGTATTTCTGGGTTAGGACTGGGTTAGGTCTGGGTTAGGTCTGGGTTAGGACTGGGTTAGGTCTGGGTTAGGACTGGGTTAGGACTGGGTTAGGTCTGGGTTAGGTCTGGGTTAGGTTTGGGTTAGGACTGGGTAGGTTCTGGGTTAGGACTTGGTTAGGACTGGGTTAGGACTGTGTTAGGACTGGGTTAGGTCTGGGTTAGGTCTGGGTTAGGACTGGGTTAGGTCTGGGTTAGGACTGGGTTAGGTCTGGGTTAGGTCTGGGTTCGGTCTGGGTTAGGTCTGGGTTAGGTCTGGGTCAGGACTGGGTTAGGACTGGGTTAGGTCTGGGTTAGGACTGGGTTAGGACTGGGTTAGGTCTGGGTTAGGACTGGGTTAGGACTGGGTTAGGTCTGGGTTAGGACTGGGTTAGGACTGGGTTAGGTCTGGGTTAGGTCTGGGTTAGGACTGGGTTAGGTCTGGGTTAGGACTGGGTTAGGTCTGGGTTAGTACTGGATTTGGTTAGGTCTGTGTTAGGTCTGGGTTAGGACTGGGTTAGGACTGGGTTAGGTCTGGGTTAGGACTGGGTTAGGACTGGGTTAGGACTGGGTTAGGTCTGGGTTAGGTCTGGGTTATTTCTGGGTTAGGTCTGGGTTAGGTCTGGGTTAGGTCTGGGTTAGGTCTGGGTTAGGTCTGGGTTAGGACTGGGTTAGGACTGGGTTAGGTCTGGGTTAGGACTGGGTTAGGACTGGGTTAGGTCTGGGTTAGGACTGGGTTAGGTCTGGGTTAGGTCTGGGTTCGGTCTGGGTTAGGACTGGGTTAGGTCTGGGTTAGGACTGGGTTAGGTCTGGGTTAGGTTTGGGTTAGGACTGGGTAGGTTCTGGGTTAGGACTTGGTTAGGACTGGGTTAGGACTGTGTTAGGACTGGGTTAGGTCTGGGTTAGGTCTGGGTTAGGACTGGGTTAGGTCTGGGTTAGGACTGGGTTAGGTCTGGGTTAGGTCTGGGTTCGGTCTGGGTTAGGTCTGGGTTAGGTCTGGGTTAGGACTGGGTTAGGACTGGGTTAGGTCTGGGTTAGGACTGGGTTAGGACTGGGTTAGGTCTGGGTTAGGACTGGGTTAGGACTGGGTTAGGTCTGGGTTAGGACTGGGTTAGGACTGGGTTAGGTCTGGGTTAGGTCTGGGTTAGGACTGGGTTAGGTCTGGGTTAGGT
>NC_135147.1:780000-797500 GCF_051014445.1 Colletes latitarsis
CCATTCGGTCAAAGACACCGACTCGTGGCAATGCAGTGTGGAGAAAGTCTGGAACGAGCACGATACAGAACAGTCAGGATGAAATCCCGAGGAGCGACGACTGCTTCTCAACCGAGGTCGAAGAATAGCCGTACGCTCGACGCTGCCCCGACCGACTCGACCGGACCGTCGCTTCTCTTATAGGTACCGAGGCGCCCGCCGGAACGCCGGCGACGCACGGGCTTACGCACGGCCGCTTATGGGGGGAACCGCGCGACCCAACCGCCCGCCCGAACGGCCTGTTATAACTTAGAGCGAAAACCAACACCTGTAATTTCCTTAATAATTGAGCTAGGGCAAAAAAAAAAAACGCTATCTTGTAGGAAAAAAGCAGGGGAACACGATGCCGTCGTTAAAAATATAGATTGCCGTGCTCGTTTTCGAGAAAAAAATGAAAAAATGGTCAAAATCGTCGCAGGACAAAAACTCGACACGCTATCTTGTAGGCAAAAATTAGACGAATTCAAAACCGTAGTTAAAAATATCGGTCGTCGCGCTAGTTTTCGAGAAAAAAACAAAAACGTTCAAAAAATTCGAGATAAAAAAAAAAAAACCAGCCTACCAGATAGAAAAAATTACACTGAACAAATATCATATAGGTCAAAATATGTGTTAGCGTACTAGTTTTCGAGATATAGACGAAAAACCGTCGCCGCCGATCGGTACGTCGGTCGATGCGAAAGCACCGCGCGACCGAGCGCCCGCCTAAAAGACCAGTTCGAACATACCGAAAAATCAAGAAACCGTAACTTCCTTAATAATTGAGCTAGGACAAAAAATCGACACGCTATCTTGCAGGAAAAAATCCGGGGAACACGATGGCGTCGTCAAAAGTGCAGGTCGTCGAGCTCGTTTTCGAGAAAAAAAAAAAAAAATTCTCAAAATTCGACAAAAAAATAAAACGATAAGTGGACCGTGTAGAGAATCTAAAACTGCATAAGAATCGTATAGACGAAAATTGGCGTTCACGTGCTCGTTTTTGTGGAAAAAATTAAAAAAGCTCTCAAACTTCGAGGTAAAAAAAACAAAAACCATCCACCAGGTAGCCAACGGAAAACGGTACAAGTATCGTACGGGCGAAAACGAGCGTTACCGTGCTCGTTTTCGAGTTATTGACGAAAAACAGCCTGGAGCGATCGGTCCGGCGGTCGACGCGCGAAACTTTCTAAGTCCGCTCTGCTCCGAAACACCGCTCCGGCGTCAAAAATCGTCGTAGGACAAAAAATCGACACGCTATCTTGCAGGAAAAAATCCGGGGAACACGATGGCGTCGTCAAAAGTGCAGGTCGTCGAGCTCGTTTTCGAGAAAAAAAAAAAAAAATTCTCAAAATTCGACAAAAAAATAAAACGATCACTGGACCGTGTAGAGAATCTAAAACTGCATAAGAATCGTATAGACGAAAATTGGCGTTCACGCGCTCGTTTTTGAGAAAAAAGTTAAAAAAGCTCTCAAAATTCGAGATAAAAAAAAAAAAAACCATCTACCAGGTAGCCAACGGTAAACGGTACAAGTATCGTACGGGCGAAAACGAGCGTTACCGTGCTCGTTTTCGAGTTATTGGCGAGAAACAGCCTGGAGCGATCGGTCCGGCGGTCGACGCGCGAAAGTTTCTAAGTCAGCTCTGCTCCGAATCATCGCTCCGGCGTCAAAAATCGTCGTAGGACAAAAAATCGCCACCCTATATTGCAGAAAAAAATCCGGGGAACACGATGGCGTCGTCAAAAGTGCAGGTCGTCGAGCTCGTTTTCGAGAAAAAAAAAAAAAAATTCTCAAAATTCGACAAAAAAATAAAACGATCAGTGGACCGTGTAGAGAATCTAAAACTGCATAAGAATCGTATAGACGAAAATTGGCGTTCACGTGCTCGTTTTTGTGGAAAAAATTAAAAAAGCTCTCAAACTTCGAGGTAAAAAAAACAAAAACCATCCACCAGGTAGCCAACGGAAAACGGTACAAGTATCGTACGGGCGAAAACGAGCGTTACCGTGCTCGTTTTCGAGTTATTGACGAAAAACAGCCTGGAGCGATCGGTCCGGCGGTCGACGCGCGAAAGTTTCTAAGTCCGCTCTGCCCCGAAACACCGCTCCGGCGTCAAAAATCGTCGTAGGACAAAAAATCGACACGCTATCTTGCAGGAAAAAATCCGGGGAACACGATGGCGTCGTCAAAAGTGCAGGTCGTCGAGCTCGTTTTCGAGAAAAAAAAAAAACAATTCTCAAAATTCGACAAAAAAATAAAACGATCACTGGACCGTGTAGAGAATCTAAAACTGCATAAGAATCGTATAGACGAAAATTGGCGTTCACGTGCTCGTTTTTGCGGGAAAAATTAAAAAAGCTCTCAAAGTTCGAGATAAAAAAAAAAAAAACCGTCCACCAGGTAGCCAACGGTAAACGGTACAAGTATCGTACGGGCGAAAACGAGCGTTACCGTGCTCGTTTTCGAGTTATTGACGAAAAACAGCCTGGAGCGATCGGTCCGGCGGTCGACGCGCGAAAGTTTCTAAGTCCGCTCTGCTCCGAATCATCGCTCCGGCGTCAAAAATCGTCGTAGGACAAAAAATCGCCACCCTATCTTGCAGGAAAAAATCCGGGGAACACGATGGCGTCGTCAAAAGTGCAGGTCGTCGAGCTCGTTTTCGAGAAAAAAAAAAAAAAATTCTCAAAATTCGACAAAAAAATAAAACGATCAGTGGACCGTGTAGAGAATCTAAAACTGCATAAGAATCGTATAGACGAAAATTGGCGTTCACGTGCTCGTTTTTGTGGAAAAAATTAAAAAAGCTCTCAAACTTCGAGGTAAAAAAAACAAAAACCATCCACCAGGTAGCCAACGGAAAACGGTACAAGTATCGTACGGGCGAAAACGAGCGTTACCGTGCTCGTTTTCGAGTTATTGACGAAAAACAGCCTGGAGCGATCGGTCCGGCGGTCGACGCGCGAAACTTTCTAAGTCCGCTCTGCTCCGAAACACCGCTCCGGCGTCAAAAATCGTCGTAGGACAAAAAATCGACACGCTATCTTGCAGGAAAAAATCCGGGGAACACGATGGCGTCGTCAAAAGTGCAGGTCGTCGAGCTCGTTTTCGAGAAAAAAAAAAAAAAATTCTCAAAATTCGACAAAAAAATAAAACGATAAGTGGACCGTGTAGAGAATCTAAAACTGCATAAGAATCGTATAGACGAAAATTGGCGTTCACGTGCTCGTTTTTGTGGAAAAAATTAAAAAAGCTCTCAAACTTCGAGGTAAAAAAAACAAAAACCATCCACCAGGTAGCCAACGGAAAACGGTACAAGTATCGTACGGGCGAAAACGAGCGTTACCGTGCTCGTTTTCGAGTTATTGACGAAAAACAGCCTGGAGCGATCGGTCCGGCGGTCGACGCGCGAAACTTTCTAAGTCCGCTCTGCTCCGAAACACCGCTCCGGCGTCAAAAATCGTCGTAGGACAAAAAATCGACACGCTATCTTGCAGGAAAAAATCCGGGGAACACGATGGCGTCGTCAAAAGTGCAGGTCGTCGAGCTCGTTTTCGAGAAAAAAAAAAAAAAATTCTCAAAATTCGACAAAAAAATAAAACGATCACTGGACCGTGTAGAGAATCTAAAACTGCATAAGAATCGTATAGACGAAAATTGGCGTTCACGCGCTCGTTTTTGAGAAAAAAGTTAAAAAAGCTCTCAAAATTCGAGATAAAAAAAAAAAAAACCATCTACCAGGTAGCCAACGGTAAACGGTACAAGTATCGTACGGGCGAAAACGAGCGTTACCGTGCTCGTTTTCGAGTTATTGGCGAGAAACAGCCTGGAGCGATCGGTCCGGCGGTCGACGCGCGAAAGTTTCTAAGTCAGCTCTGCTCCGAATCATCGCTCCGGCGTCAAAAATCGTCGTAGGACAAAAAATCGCCACCCTATCTTGCAGAAAAAAATCCGGGGAACACGATGGCGTCGTCAAAAGTGCAGGTCGTCGAGCTCGTTTTCGAGAAAAAAAAAAAAAAATTCTCAAAATTCGACAAAAAAATAAAACGATCAGTGGACCGTGTAGAGAATCTAAAACTGCATAAGAATCGTATAGACGAAAATTGGCGTTCACGTGCTCGTTTTTGTGGAAAAAATTAAAAAAGCTCTCAAACTTCGAGGTAAAAAAAACAAAAACCATCCACCAGGTAGCCAACGGAAAACGGTACAAGTATCGTACGGGCGAAAACGAGCGTTACCGTGCTCGTTTTCGAGTTATTGACGAAAAACAGCCTGGAGCGATCGGTCCGGCGGTCGACGCGCGAAAGTTTCTAAGTCCGCTCTGCCCCGAAACACCGCTCCGGCGTCAAAAATCGTCGTAGGACAAAAAATCGACACGCTATCTTGCAGGAAAAAATCCGGGGAACACGATGGCGTCGTCAAAAGTGCAGGTCGTCGAGCTCGTTTTCGAGAAAAAAAAAAAAAAATTCTCAAAATTCGACAAAAAAATAAAACGATCAGTGGACCGTGTAGAGAATCTAAAACTGCATAAGAATCGTATAGACGAAAATTGGCGTTCACGCGCTCGTTTTTGAGAAAAAAGTTAAAAAAGCTCTCAAAATTCGAGATAAAAAAAAAAAAAACCATCTACCAGGTAGCCAACGGTAAACGGTACAAGTATCGTACGGGCGAAAACGAGCGTTACCGTGCTCGTTTTCGAGTTATTGGCGAAAAACAGCCTGGAGCGATCGGTCCGGCGGTCGACGCGCGAAAGTTTCTAAGTCCGCTCTGCTCCGAATCATCGCTCCGGCGTCAAAAATCGTCGTAGGACAAAAAATCGCCACCCTATCTTGCAGGAAAAAATCCGGGGAACACGATGGCGTCGTCAAAAGTGCAGGTCGTCGAGCTCGTTTTCGAGAAAAAAAAAAAAAAATTCTCAAAATTCGACAAAAAAATAAAACGATCAGTGGACCGTGTAGAGAATCTAAAACTGCATAAGAATCGTATAGACGAAAATTGGCGTTCACGTGCTCGTTTTTGTGGAAAAAATTAAAAAAGCTCTCAAACTTCGAGGTAAAAAAAACAAAAACCATCCACCAGGTAGCCAACGGAAAACGGTACAAGTATCGTACGGGCGAAAACGAGCGTTACCGTGCTCGTTTTCGAGTTATTGACGAAAAACAGCCTGGAGCGATCGGTCCGGCGGTCGACGCGCGAAACTTTCTAAGTCCGCTCTGCTCCGAAACACCGCTCCGGCGTCAAAAATCGTCGTAGGACAAAAAATCGACACGCTATCTTGCAGGAAAAAATCCGGGGAACACGATGGCGTCGTCAAAAGTGCAGGTCGTCGAGCTCGTTTTCGAGAAAAAAAAAAAAAAATTCTCAAAATTCGACAAAAAAATAAAACGATCACTGGACCGTGTAGAGAATCTAAAACTGCATAAGAATCGTATAGACGAAAATTGGCGTTCACGCGCTCGTTTTTGAGAAAAAAGTTAAAAAAGCTCTCAAAATTCGAGATAAAAAAAAAAAAAACCATCTACCAGGTAGCCAACGGTAAACGGTACAAGTATCGTACGGGCGAAAACGAGCGTTACCGTGCTCGTTTTCGAGTTATTGGCGAGAAACAGCCTGGAGCGATCGGTCCGGCGGTCGACGCGCGAAAGTTTCTAAGTCAGCTCTGCTCCGAATCATCGCTCCGGCGTCAAAAATCGTCGTAGGACAAAAAATCGCCACCCTATCTTGCAGAAAAAAATCCGGGGAACACGATGGCGTCGTCAAAAGTGCAGGTCGTCGAGCTCGTTTTCGAGAAAAAAAAAAAAAAATTCTCAAAATTCGACAAAAAAATAAAACGATCAGTGGACCGTGTAGAGAATCTAAAACTGCATAAGAATCGTATAGACGAAAATTGGCGTTCACGTGCTCGTTTTTGTGGAAAAAATTAAAAAAGCTCTCAAACTTCGAGGTAAAAAAAACAAAAACCATCCACCAGGTAGCCAACGGAAAACGGTACAAGTATCGTACGGGCGAAAACGAGCGTTACCGTGCTCGTTTTCGAGTTATTGACGAAAAACAGCCTGGAGCGATCGGTCCGGCGGTCGACGCGCGAAAGTTTCTAAGTCCGCTCTGCCCCGAAACACCGCTCCGGCGTCAAAAATCGTCGTAGGACAAAAAATCGACACGCTATCTTGCAGGAAAAAATCCGGGGAACACGATGGCGTCGTCAAAAGTGCAGGTCGTCGAGCTCGTTTTCGAGAAAAAAAAAAAACAATTCTCAAAATTCGACAAAAAAATAAAACGATCACTGGACCGTGTAGAGAATCTAAAACTGCATAAGAATCGTATAGACGAAAATTGGCGTTCACGCGCTCGTTTTTGAGAAAAAAGTTAAAAAAGCTCTCAAAATTCGAGATAAAAAAAAAAAAAACCATCTACCAGGTAGCCAACGGTAAACGGTACAAGTATCGTACGGGCGAAAACGAGCGTTACCGTGCTCGTTTTCGAGTTATTGGCGAGAAACAGCCTGGAGCGATCGGTCCGGCGGTCGACGCGCGAAAGTTTCTAAGTCAGCTCTGCTCCGAATCATCGCTCCGGCGTCAAAAATCGTCGTAGGACAAAAAATCGCCACCCTATCTTGCAGAAAAAAATCCGGGGAACACGATGGCGTCGTCAAAAGTGCAGGTCGTCGAGCTCGTTTTCGAGAAAAAAAAAAAAAAATTCTCAAAATTCGACAAAAAAATAAAACGATCAGTGGACCGTGTAGAGAATCTAAAACTGCATAAGAATCGTATAGACGAAAATTGGCGTTCACGTGCTCGTTTTTGTGGAAAAAATTAAAAAAGCTCTCAAACTTCGAGGTAAAAAAAACAAAAACCATCCACCAGGTAGCCAACGGAAAACGGTACAAGTATCGTACGGGCGAAAACGAGCGTTACCGTGCTCGTTTTCGAGTTATTGACGAAAAACAGCCTGGAGCGATCGGTCCGGCGGTCGACGCGCGAAAGTTTCTAAGTCCGCTCTGCCCCGAAACACCGCTCCGGCGTCAAAAATCGTCGTAGGACAAAAAATCGACACGCTATCTTGCAGGAAAAAATCCGGGGAACACGATGGCGTCGTCAAAAGTGCAGGTCGTCGAGCTCGTTTTCGAGAAAAAAAAAAAACAATTCTCAAAATTCGACAAAAAAATAAAACGATCACTGGACCGTGTAGAGAATCTAAAACTGCATAAGAATCGTATAGACGAAAATTGGCGTTCACGTGCTCGTTTTTGCGGGAAAAATTAAAAAAGCTCTCAAAGTTCGAGATAAAAAAAAAAAAAACCGTCCACCAGGTAGCCAACGGTAAACGGTACAAGTATCGTACGGGCGAAAACGAGCGTTACCGTGCTCGTTTTCGAGTTATTGACGAAAAACAGCCTGGAGCGATCGGTCCGGCGGTCGACGCGCGAAACTTTCTAAGTCCGCTCTGCTCCGAATCATCGCTCCGGCGTCAAAAATCGTCGTAGGACAAAAAATCGCCACCCTATCTTGCAGGAAAAAATCCGGGGAACACGATGGCGTCGTCAAAAGTGCAGGTCGTCGAGCTCGTTTTCGAGAAAAAAAAAAAAAAATTCTCAAAATTCGACAAAAAAATAAAACGATCAGTGGACCGTGTAGAGAATCTAAAACTGCATAAGAATCGTATAGACGAAAATTGGCGTTCACGTGCTCGTTTTTGTGGAAAAAATTAAAAAAGCTCTCAAACTTCGAGGTAAAAAAAACAAAAACCATCCACCAGGTAGCCAACGGAAAACGGTACAAGTATCGTACGGGCGAAAACGAGCGTTACCGTGCTCGTTTTCGAGTTATTGACGAAAAACAGCCTGGAGCGATCGGTCCGGCGGTCGACGCGCGAAAGTTTCTAAGTCCGCTCTGCTCCGAAACACCGCTCCGGCGTCAAAAATCGTCGTAGGACAAAAAATCGACACGCTATCTTGCAGGAAAAAATCCGGGGAACACGATGGCGTCGTCAGAAGTGCAGGTCGTCGAGCTCGTTTTCGAGAAAAAAAAAAAACAATTCTCAAAATTCGACAAAAAAATAAAACGATCACTGGACCGTGTAGAGAATCTAAAACTGCATAAGAATCGTATAGACGAAAATTGGCGTTCACGTGCTCGTTTTTGCGGGAAAAATTAAAAAAGCTCTCAAAGTTCGAGATAAAAAAAAAAAAAACCGTCCACCAGGTAGCCAACGGTAAACGGTACAAGTATCGTACGGGCGAAAACGAGCGTTACCGTGCTCGTTTTCGAGTTATTGGCGAAAAACAGCCTGGAGCGATCGGTCCGGCGGTCGACGCGCGAAAGTTTCTAAGTCCGCTCTGCTCCGAAACACCGCTCCGGCGTCAAAAATCGTCGTAGGACAAAAAATCGACACGCTATCTTGCAGGAAAAAATCCGGGGAACACGATGGCGTCGTCAAAAGTGCAGGTCGTCGAGCTCGTTTTCGAGAAAAAAAAAAAAAAATTCTCAAAATTCGACAAAAAAATAAAACGATCAGTGGACCGTGTAGAGAATCTAAAACTGCATAAGAATCGTATAGACGAAAATTGGCGTTCACGTGCTCGTTTTTGTGGAAAAAATTAAAAAAGCTCTCAAACTTCGAGGTAAAAAAAACAAAAACCATCCACCAGGTAGCCAACGGAAAACGGTACAAGTATCGTACGGGCGAAAACGAGCGTTACCGTGCTCGTTTTCGAGTTATTGACGAAAAACAGCCTGGAGCGATCGGTCCGGCGGTCGACGCGCGAAAGTTTCTAAGTCCGCTCTGCTCCGAATCATCGCTCCGGCGTCAAAAATCGTCGTAGGACAAAAAATCGCCACCCTATCTTGCAGGAAAAAATCCGGGGAACACGATGGCGTCGTCAAAAGTGCAGGTCGTCGAGCTCGTTTTCGAGAAAAAAAAAAAACAATTCTCAAAATTCGACAAAAAAATAAAACGATCACTGGACCGTGTAGAGAATCTAAAACTGCATAAGAATCGTATAGACGAAAATTGGCGTTCACGTGCTCGTTTTTGCGGGAAAAATTAAAAAAGCTCTCAAAGTTCGAGATAAAAAAAAAAAAAACCGTCCACCAGGTAGCCAACGGTAAACGGTACAAGTATCGTACGGGCGAAAACGAGCGTTACCGTGCTCGTTTTCGAGTTATTGGCGAAAAACAGCCTGGAGCGATCGGTCCGGCGGTCGACGCGCGAAAGTTTCTAAGTCCGCTCTGCTCCGAATCATCGCTCCGGCGTCAAAAATCGTCGTAGGACAAAAAATCGCCACCCTATCTTGCAGGAAAAAATCCGGGGAACACGATGGCGTCGTCAAAAGTGCAGGTCGTCGAGCTCGTTTTCGAGAAAAAAAAAAAAAAATTCTCAAAATTCGACAAAAAAATAAAACGATAAGTGGACCCTGTAGAGAATCTAAAACTGCATAAGAATCGTATAGACGAAAATTGGCGTTCACGTGCTCGTTTTTGTGGAAAAAATTAAAAAAGCTCTCAAACTTCGAGGTAAAAAAAACAAAAACCATCCACCAGGTAGCCAACGGAAAACGGTACAAGTATCGTACGGGCGAAAACGAGCGTTACCGTGCTCGTTTTCGAGTTATTGACGAAAAACAGCCTGGAGCGATCGGTCCGGCGGTCGACGCGCGAAACTTTCTAAGTCCGCTCTGCTCCGAAACACCGCTCCGGCGTCAAAAATCGTCGTAGGACAAAAAATCGACACGCTATCTTGCAGGAAAAAATCCGGGGAACACGATGGCGTCGTCAAAAGTGCAGGTCGTCGAGCTCGTTTTCGAGAAAAAAAAAAAACAATTCTCAAAATTCGACAAAAAAATAAAACGATCACTGGACCGTGTAGAGAATCTAAAACTGCATAAGAATCGTATAGACGAAAATTGGCGTTCACGTGCTCGTTTTTGCGGGAAAAATTAAAAAAGCTCTCAAAGTTCGAGATAAAAAAAAAAAAAACCGTCCACCAGGTAGCCAACGGTAAACGGTACAAGTATCGTACGGGCGAAAACGAGCGTTACCGTGCTCGTTTTCGAGTTATTGACGAAAAACAGCCTGGAGCGATCGGTCCGGCGGTCGACGCGCGAAACTTTCTAAGTCCGCTCTGCTCCGAATCATCGCTCCGGCGTCAAAAATCGTCGTAGGACAAAAAATCGCCACCCTATCTTGCAGGAAAAAATCCGGGGAACACGATGGCGTCGTCAAAAGTGCAGGTCGTCGAGCTCGTTTTCGAGAAAAAAAAAAAAAAATTCTCAAAATTCGACAAAAAAATAAAACGATCAGTGGACCGTGTAGAGAATCTAAAACTGCATAAGAATCGTATAGACGAAAATTGGCGTTCACGTGCTCGTTTTTGTGGAAAAAATTAAAAAAGCTCTCAAACTTCGAGGTAAAAAAAACAAAAACCATCCACCAGGTAGCCAACGGAAAACGGTACAAGTATCGTACGGGCGAAAACGAGCGTTACCGTGCTCGTTTTCGAGTTATTGACGAAAAACAGCCTGGAGCGATCGGTCCGGCGGTCGACGCGCGAAAGTTTCTAAGTCCGCTCTGCTCCGAAACACCGCTCCGGCGTCAAAAATCGTCGTAGGACAAAAAATCGACACGCTATCTTGCAGGAAAAAATCCGGGGAACACGATGGCGTCGTCAGAAGTGCAGGTCGTCGAGCTCGTTTTCGAGAAAAAAAAAAAACAATTCTCAAAATTCGACAAAAAAATAAAACGATCAGTGGACCGTGTAGAGAATATAAAACTGCATAAGAATCGTATAGACGAAAATTGGCGTTCACGTGCTCGTTTTTGAGAAAAAAGTTAAAAAAGCTCTCAAAATTCGAGATAAAAAAAAAACAAACCATCTGCCAGGTAGCCAACGGTAAACGGTACAAGTATCGTACGGGCGAAAACGAGCGTTACCGTGCTCGTTTTCGAGTTATTGACGAAAAACAGCCTGGAGCGATCGGTCCGGCGGTCGACGCGCGAAAGTTTCTAAGTCCGCTCTGCTCCGAATCATCGCTCCGGCGTCAAAAATCGTCGTAGGACAAAAAATCGCAACCCTGTCTTGCAGGAAAAAATCCGGGGAACACGATGGCGTCGTCAAAAGTGCAGGTCGTCGAGCTCGTTTTCGAGAAAAAAAAAAAAAAATTCTCAAAATTCGACAAAAAAATAAAACGATCAGTGGACCGTGTAGAGAATATAAAACTGCATAAGAATCGTATAGACGAAAATTGGCGTTCACGTGCTCGTTTTTGAGAAAAAAGTTAAAAAAGCTCTCAAAATTCGAGATAAAAAAAAAACAAACCATCTGCCAGGTAGCCAACGGTAAACGGTACAAGTATCGTACGGGCGAAAACGAGCGTTACCGTGCTCGTTTTCGAGTTATTGACGAAAAACAGCCTGGAGCGATCGGTCCGGCGGTCGACGCGCGAAAGTTTCTAAGTCCGCTCTGCTCCGAATCATCGCTCCGGCGTCAAAAATCATCGTAGGACAAAAAATCGCCACCCTATCTTGCAGGAAAAAATCCGGGGAACACGATGGCGTCGTCAAAAGTGCAGGTCGACGAGCTCGTTTTCGAGAAAAAAAAAAAAAAATTCTCAAAATTCGACAAAAAAATAAAACGATCATTGGACCGTGTAGAGAATCTAAAACTGCATAAGAATCGTATAGACCAAAATTGGCCTTAACGTGCTGGTTTTCGAGTTATTGACGATAAGCCGGTATATATATGTCCGAGATAAAAAAAAAGATAGGGACAGTGGGAATCTCCTATACTATCACGGGCGTGTATTCTCCTACTAGTTTGATGGTTGTTGTTGCATAAACCAGCGACTGTTTGGCCCGCCGTTTAACCGCGCGGTTTAAAATTGCAACACAATGTTGGTGTCGCTCCGGGGTGAAAAAATGGAAAAACGACATACTTTACGCATAGGGGCGGCTGATCTTAACATATTTTGTCAATGTCATCTTCCCAGTGACCCTAGGAAGGAGTTTGCCGTTGCACGTTTTCCTATTAAAAAGTAATTAGTGTACAAAAATTTTCGTGAAGCAAAAAACAAGAATATGAAAGTACGTTCCATGAGCATTACGGTGAATAAAACAGAAATTAAAAATTCCCGAGGGGTTGAACAGCATCATATTGAATTCGTTTTGCTGACTGGGGTCTGCGCCCCCCAGACCCCCGCTACACTAGCCCAGACCAAACCCACTTTGTAATAGTGGTATCATATTAAATTGAACAGCATCGTACTTAATTCGTTTTGCTGAATGGGGGGCTGCGCCCCCCAAACCCCCGCTACACTAGCCCAGACCTAACCCATTTTGTAATAGCGGTATCAAATTAAATTGAACAGTATCGTACTAAATTCGTTTTGCTGACTGGGGGGCTGCGCCCCCCAGACCCCCGCAACACTAGCCCGGACCTAACCCACTTTGTAATAGCGGTATCATATTAAATTGAACAGCATCGTACTAAATTCGTTTTGCTGAATGGGGGGCTGCGCCCCCCAAACCCCCGCTACACTAGCCCAGACCTAACCCATTTTGTAATAGCGGTATCAAATTAAATTGAACAGCATCATATTGAATTCGTTTTGCTGACTGGGGTCTGCGCCCCCCAGACCCCCGCTACAATAGCCCAGACCTAACCCACTTTGTAATAGTGGTATCATATTAAATTGAACAGCATCGTACTTAATTCGTTTTGCTGAATGGGGGGCTGCGCCCCCCAAACCCCCGCTACACTAGCCCAGACCTAACCCATTTTGTAATAGCGGTATCAAATTAAATTGAACAGCATCGTACTAAATTCGTTTTGCTGACAGGGGTCTGCGCCCCCCAGACCCCCGCTACACTAGCCCAGACCTAACCCCCTTTGTAATAGCGGTATCATATTAAATTGAACAGCATCATATTGAATTCGTTTTGCTGACTGGGGTCTGCGCGCCCCAGACCCCCGCAACACTAGCCCGGACCTAACCCACTTTGTAATAGCGGTATCATATTAAATTGAACAGCATCGTACTAAATTCGTTTTGCTGAATGGGGGGCTGCGCCCCCCAAACCCCCGCTACACTAGCCCAGACCTAACCCATTTTGTAATAGCGGTATCAAATTAAATTGAACAGTATCGTACTAAATTCGTTTTGCTGACTGGGGGGCTGCGCCCCCCAGACCCCCGCAACACTAGCCCGGACCTAACCCACTTTGTAATAGTGGTATCATATTAAATTGAACAGCATCGTACATAATTCGTTTTGCTGAATGGGGGGCTGCGCCCCCCAAACCCCCGCTACACTAGCCCAGACCTAACCCATTTTGTAATAGCTGTATCAAATTAAATTGAACAGCATCATATTGAATTCGTTTTGCTGACAGGGGTCTGCGCCCCCCAGACCCCCGCTACACTAGCCCAGACCTAACCCACTTTGTAATAGTGGTATCATATTAAATTGAACAGCATCGTACATAATTCGTTTTGCTGAATGGGGGGCTGCGCCCCCCAAACCCCCGCTACACTAGCCCAGACCTAACCCATTTTGTAATAGCGGTATCAAATTAAATTGAACAGCATCGTACTAAATTCGTTTTGCTGACAGGGGTCTGCGCCCCCCAAACCCCCGCTACACTAGCCCAGACCTAACCCATTTTGTAATAGCGGTATCAAATTAAATTGAACAGCATCATATTGAATTCGTTTTGCTGACTGGGGTCTGCGCCCCCCAAACCCCCGCTACACCAGCCCAGACCTAACCCATTTTGTAATAGCGGTACCAAATTAAATTGAGCAGCATCATATTGAATTCGTTTTGCTGACAGGGGTCTGCGCCCCCCAGACCCCCGCTACACTAGCCCAGACCTAACCCCCTTTGTAATAGCGGTATCATATTAAATTGAACAGCATCATATTGAATTCGTTTTGCTGACTGGGGTCTGCGCGCCCCAAACCACCGCAACACTGGCCCAGACCTAGCCCATTTTGTAATGACTGTATTGGAACTGCGTTAGGGCTAGTTTAGAATTGGTTAGGTGAAGTAATGCGGAGAGCAGTTTCGCCTGCGTCCCGGGATGCTTGTTGGCATGAGTGGTGTCTGAATGAGTAAAGACGGATGAGACACTTGTGGGGTATGGTGAGTCAGATTCTCAAACTACCCATATATTCTTCTGAGGCATGGGTGCCTATCCAAGGATCTCCTTCGGTATCTAAAACAGAAATAAAAAAAAAAAAAAAAAAAAAAAAAAAAATGAATATGGACTGTGTTAGGACTGAATTGGATAAGGTCTGGGTTACGTCTCGGTTAGGTCTGAGTTAGGACTGGTTTAAGACTGGGTTAGGACTGGGTTAGGACTGGGTTAGGACTGGGTTAGGTCTGGGTTAGGACTGGGTTAGGTCTGGGTTAGGTCTGGGTTAGGACTGGGTTAGGTCTGGGTTAGGACTGGGTTAGGACTGGGTTAGGTCTGGGTTAGGTCTGGGTTAGGTCTGGGTTAGGACTGGGTTAGGACTGGGTTAGGTCTGGGTTAGGTCTGGGTTAGGTCTGGGTTAGGACTGGGTTAGGACTGGGTTAGGTCTGGGTTAGGTCTGGGTTAGGTCTGGGTTAGGTCTGGGTTAGGTCTGGGTTAGGTCTGGGTTAGGTCTGGGTTAGGACTGGGTTAGGACTGGGTTAGGTCTGGGTTAGGCCTGGGTTAGGTCTGGGTTAGGACTGGGTTAGGACTGGGTTAGGTCTGGGTTAGGACTGGGTTAGGTCTGGGTTAGGACGGGGTTAGGTCTGGGTTAGGTCTGGGTTAGGACTGGGATAGGTCTGGGTTAGGTCTGGGTTACGACTGGGTTAGGTCTGGGTTACGACTGGGTTAGGTCTGGGTTACGACTGGGTTAGGTCTGGGTTACGACTGGGTTAGGTCTGGGTTACGACTGGGTTAGGATTGGGTTAGGTCTGGTTTAGGACTGGGTTAGGTCTAGGTTAGGACTGGGTTAGGTCTGGGTTAGGTCTGGGTTAGGACTGGGTTAGGTCTGGGTTAGGACTGGGTTAGTACTGGGTTAGGACTGGGTTAGGTCTGGGTTAGGTCTGGGTTATTTCTGGGTTAGGTCTGGGTTAGGTCTGGGTTAGGTCTGGGTTAGGGCTGGGTTAGGTCTGGGTTAGGTCTGGGTCAGGTCTGGGGTATTTCTGGGTTAGGACTGGGTTAGGTCTGGGTTAGGTCTGGGTTATTTCTGGGTTAGGTCTGGGTTAGGTCTGGGTTAGGTCTGGGTTAGGTCTGGGTTAGGTCTGGGTTAGGTCTGGGTTAGGACTGGGTTAGTACTGGGTTAGGACTGGGTTAGGTCTGGGTTAGGTCTGGGTTATTTCTGGGTTAGGTCTGGGTTAGGGCTGGGTTAGGTCTGGGTTAGGTCTGGGTCAGGTCTGGGGTATTTCTGGGTTAGGACTGGGTTAGGTCTGGGTTAGGTCTGGGTTAGGACTGGGTTAGGTCTGGGTTAGGACTGGGTTAGGACTGGGTTAGGTCTGGGTTAGGTCTGGGTTAGGTTTGGGTTAGGACTGGGTAGGTTCTGGGTTAGGACTTGGTTAGGACTGGGTTAGGACTGTGTTAGGACTGGGTTAGGTCTGGGTTAGGTCTGGGTTAGGACTGGGTTAGGTCTGGGTTAGGACTGGGTTAGGTCTGGGTTAGGTCTGGGTTCGGTCTGGGTTAGGTCTGGGTTAGGTCTGGGTCAGGACTGGGTTAGGACTGGGTTAGGTCTGGGTTAGGACTGGGTTAGGACTGGGTTAGGTCTGGGTTAGGACTGGGTTAGGACTGGGTTAGGTCTGGGTTAGGACTGGGTTAGGACTGGGTTAGGTCTGGGTTAGGTCTGGGTTAGGACTGGGTTAGGTCTGGGTTAGGACTGGGTTAGGTCTGGGTTAGTACTGGATTTGGTTAGGTCTGTGTTAGGTCTGGGTTAGGACTGGGTTAGGACTGGGTTAGGTCTGGGTTAGGACTGGGTTAGGACTGGGTTAGGACTGGGTTAGGTCTGGGTTAGGTCTGGGTTATTTCTGGGTTAGGTCTGGGTTAGGTCTGGGTTAGGTCTGGGTTAGGTCTGGGTTAGGTCTGGGTTAGGACTGGGTTAGGACTGGGTTAGGTCTGGGTTAGGACTGGGTTAGGACTGGGTTAGGTCTGGGTTAGGACTGGGTTAGGTCTGGGTTAGGTCTGGGTTCGGTCTGGGTTAGGACTGGGTTAGGTCTGGGTTAGGTCTGGGTTAGGTCTGGGTTAGGTCTGGGTTAGGTCTGGGTTAGGACTGGGTTAGGACTGGGTTAGGTCTGGGTTAGGTCTGGGTTAGGACTGGGTTAGGTCTGGGTTAGTACTGGATTTGGTTAGGTCTGGGTTAGGTCTGGGATAGGACTGGGTTAGGACTGGGTTATGTCTGGGTTAGGACTGGGTTAGGTCTGGGTTAGGTTTGGGTTAGGACTGGGTAGGTTCTGGGTTAGGACTTGGTTAGGACTGGGTTAGGACTGTGTTAGGACTGGGTTAGGTCTGGGTTAGGTCTGGGTTAGGACTGGGTTAGGTCTGGGTTAGGACTGGGTTAGGTCTGGGTTAGGTCTGGGTTCGGTCTGGGTTAGGTCTGGGTTAGGTCTGGGTTAGGACTGGGTTAGGACTGGGTTAGGTCTGGGTTAGGACTGGGTTAGGACTGGGTTAGGTCTGGGTTAGGACTGGGTTAGGACTGGGTTAGGTCTGGGTTAGGACTGGGTTAGGACTGGGTTAGGTCTGGGTTAGGTCTGGGTTAGGACTGGGTTAGGTCTGGGTTAGGTCTGGGTTCGGTCTGGGTTAGGTCTGGGTTAGGTCTGGGTTAGGACTGGGTTAGGACTGGGTTAGGTCTGGGTTAGGACTGGGTTAGGACTGGGTTAGGTCTGGGTTAGGACTGGGTTAGGACTGGGTTAGGTCTGGGTTAGGACTGGGTTAGGACTGGGTTAGGTCTGGGTTAGGTCTGGGTTAGGACTGGGTTAGGTCTGGGTTAGGACTGGGTTAGGTCTGGGTTAGTACTGGATTTGGTTAGGTCTGGGTTGGGTCTGGGTTAGGTCTGGGTTAGGACTGGGTTAGGACTGGGTTAGGTCTGGGTTAGGACTGGGTTAGGACTGGGTTAGGACTGGGTTAGGTCTGGGTTAGGTCTGGGTTATTTCTGGGTTAGGTCTGGGTTAGGTCTGGGTTAGGTCTGGGTTAGGTCTGGGTTAGGTCTGGGTTAGGTCTGGGTTAGGACTGGGTTAGGACTGGGTTAGGTCTGGGTTAGGACTGGGTTAGGACTGGGTTAGGTCTGGGTTAGGACTGGGTTAGGTCTGGGTTAGGACTGGGTTAGGTCTGGGTTAGTACTGGATTTGGTTAGGTCTGGGTTGGGTCTGGGTTAGGTCTGGGTTAGGACTGGGTTAGGACTGGGTTAGGTCTGGGTTAGGACTGGGTTAGGACTGGGTTAGGACTGGGTTAGGTCTGGGTTAGGTCTGGGTTATTTCTGGGTTAGGTCTGGGTT
>NC_135147.1:802500-805000 GCF_051014445.1 Colletes latitarsis
CCAACGAGAAGATGATGGTACTCATCGGATCACCCTGTCTCACCCCTCTATTAACAACAATGTTCCCAGACCGCTTACCACGTACCTCTAAAATAGTGCTGGACTTCTGGTAGGAGGTTTTCACGTAATCAACAAGAACTTCAGGCACACCAACTTCGTTGAGGGCCGATGTTATGGCCTGGTGGCTGACGGAGTCGAAGGCCTTAGCCACATCAAGAGACACCACGTGGAGTTCACGAAGGCGGCTCCTGGCGTGACTGATGGTAGCGGCCAAGACGGCTACATTCTCAGCACACCCGTCTTCAAGGCATCTCTGCCTCTCGTCGACCAATCCGGCAGCCATCATACGCCTCGCCAAGATCTTATGCAGCTGGCGTACGACAACCGAAGCGATGCTAATAGGCCTGAAGTCAAAAGGCAAGGTGGCGTTAGCCTTTTTAGGAACAAAAACCGTCCTACTCGCGAGGACGACGGTCGGGAACGATCCGGTGTAAAGGATCATGTTGTAGAGTAGGGTTCTGACAGTGACGGGGCACCGCCTCCACATGGCAGGTGTAATGCCATCGACGCCCGGCGCCGAATTCGAGGGAATATTCACAGAGCCCACCTCGAGTACCTCGATGGGCTCGGCCAGCTGAAGTTTTTGCCGATGTTCTGGCAGAATCGGGTGTTGATCGACAATGGCTGAGGGATGGCTCAACACCGGCTCCCATTGCTCAACCATTGCCTCGAGGCTAGGTGGTACAGCCTCGACCTCCCCGTTCAAAACTTTATGCGCTGCCCTGCTCATGTTGTTCTTGAACAGGGTTTGCATGCCGGCATATTCCCTGCGCCTGATCTTCTGGCGATTCGGCTGGGCGTCGGCGTTGATCCTGCGGCGCCTCGCGCGCCGTCCCCTGCGCACCACTGGTGGTATATATACAGTGCGCAACCATGACACAATGCCGTCAGAGACGTCATGGCCCCCCAAAAGCTGTTGTCCCAAGAGCACCACAGGACGACCGATGGAAATGTCGTCCTCGATGACTTTGGCGCTAAGCAGCCGAATTGCTTCGGCGTACTTATCTCTTGGGCTGGGGCGGGAGGGAACGGGCGCGGGCGATGCAAGGGCTGGAGGTGCAGCAGGGTACTCCAGAGGTGTTGTTCCGGCCGTCTGGAGAGAGGAATGAGCGAGGCTGTCGTCAAGTTCACGGATCGCTTGGTCAAGCAACTGACGGTAGGTTGCCGTCTTCCTGGCGTACTTCACGCCATCGGTATTCCTACCGGGGAAGTATTGGGCGAGGAAGATATTAATAAATCGGACAGGGTTGCCCGATCTATCATGACCAAACCTAACGACGTACGCCTCCTCCGATGCTGCCATCCTCATCTCCTCAGGCGAGTACCCCTTGCGTGCACGATCAACGCAGATCTCGGCATTAACGGAAACTGGATGTCGGTGTTTCCTGTGCTGCCCGAGACCTATCTTGGAGGCAAAGGATCGAGGGGGGTCACATTCAGCGCACACAAAGTCATTCGCTGCAGCAGGTGTAGGAGCTACAGCATCATCGACAACCGCTGTTGTTGGTATATCCGTGCTAGATGTTGCTCCACGGTGAGTGCGCATATGGTTCGCCAATCCGCGAGAGTTGGTAAATTCGCGTACCGGTTGACAAATAGGGCATTGGACACGGGGTGGTCGTGTGTCGACTACGGGGTGATGTACTCTCTGCGCGAAGGGGGGTGGGGTATGTTCTATCCCCCCAGAGGAAACTGGGCCGGCGGTCCGAGGCAGCTGCCGGCGGTCGGGGCCTTGCCCCGTATTATCATTGATAGAATCGAATGCCAGTTCCAAACCAACTGCCAGGTAGCAAGCCTGACAGCCGGGCGGGGTTGCTAGCCCCTGTGCCTCCAACTTTAATTCGGGAACTCGAAAAACTAGAAAGCTGGCCGGCCACTTGTATGGGCTGCACACTTTCGAGGCCCTAGCACGTCGGTGTTATGTGCGATCGCAGGGGCGACACTTAGCTATCCCCACAAGGGGGACATTGCCCGGCAGGAACCACTAGGAGGTGGCCGCTTGCTAAACTATGACTCAACTCAAGGACTGGTCTCGGATACTAGGACGGCAAGCCGCCCCGACACCTCAAACGACCGCCTTAAGAGAGTCATAGTTACTCCCGCCGTTTACCCGCGCTTTTTTGAATTTCTTCACGTTGACATTCAGAGCACTGGGCAGAAATCACATTGCGTCAACACCCTTGGGGGCCATCGCAATGCTTTGTTTTAATTAGACAGTCGGATTCCCCTAGTCCGTGCCAGTTCTGAGCTGAGTGTTGAATGGCGGCCGAAGAGGACGATCGACGACGGCAAGCCGCCAACGAAAGCCTCGCAGCAAGGAAGATCCGCGGGAGGCCAAGGCACGGGACCGAGCTCGGATCCCGACGAGAACGAACGAATCCGTTCAACGCCGTTCACCTCGCCCAGGCCCGGCACGTCAGCCAGACTCGCTTCCCGACCA
>NC_135147.1:815000-832500 GCF_051014445.1 Colletes latitarsis
TCGATGCGAAAGCACCGCGCGACCGAGCGCCCGCCTAAAAGACCAGTTCGAACATACCGAAAAATCAAGAAACCGTAACTTCCTTAATAATTGAGCTAGGACAAAAAATCGACACGCTATCTTGCAGGAAAAAATCCGGGGAACACGATGGCGTCGTCAAAAGTGCAGGTCGTCGAGCTCGTTTTCGAGAAAAAAAAAAAAAAATTCTCAAAATTCGACAAAAAAATAAAACGATAAGTGGACCGTGTAGAGAATCTAAAACTGCATAAGAATCGTATAGACGAAAATTGGCGTTCACGTGCTCGTTTTTGTGGAAAAAATTAAAAAAGCTCTCAAACTTCGAGGTAAAAAAAACAAAAACCATCCACCAGGTAGCCAACGGAAAACGGTACAAGTATCGTACGGGCGAAAACGAGCGTTACCGTGCTCGTTTTCGAGTTATTGACGAAAAACAGCCTGGAGCGATCGGTCCGGCGGTCGACGCGCGAAACTTTCTAAGTCCGCTCTGCTCCGAAACACCGCTCCGGCGTCAAAAATCGTCGTAGGACAAAAAATCGACACGCTATCTTGCAGGAAAAAATCCGGGGAACACGATGGCGTCGTCAAAAGTGCAGGTCGTCGAGCTCGTTTTCGAGAAAAAAAAAAAAAAATTCTCAAAATTCGACAAAAAAATAAAACGATCACTGGACCGTGTAGAGAATCTAAAACTGCATAAGAATCGTATAGACGAAAATTGGCGTTCACGCGCTCGTTTTTGAGAAAAAAGTTAAAAAAGCTCTCAAAATTCGAGATAAAAAAAAAAAAAACCATCTACCAGGTAGCCAACGGTAAACGGTACAAGTATCGTACGGGCGAAAACGAGCGTTACCGTGCTCGTTTTCGAGTTATTGGCGAGAAACAGCCTGGAGCGATCGGTCCGGCGGTCGACGCGCGAAAGTTTCTAAGTCAGCTCTGCTCCGAATCATCGCTCCGGCGTCAAAAATCGTCGTAGGACAAAAAATCGCCACCCTATATTGCAGAAAAAAATCCGGGGAACACGATGGCGTCGTCAAAAGTGCAGGTCGTCGAGCTCGTTTTCGAGAAAAAAAAAAAAAAATTCTCAAAATTCGACAAAAAAATAAAACGATCAGTGGACCGTGTAGAGAATCTAAAACTGCATAAGAATCGTATAGACGAAAATTGGCGTTCACGTGCTCGTTTTTGTGGAAAAAATTAAAAAAGCTCTCAAACTTCGAGGTAAAAAAAACAAAAACCATCCACCAGGTAGCCAACGGAAAACGGTACAAGTATCGTACGGGCGAAAACGAGCGTTACCGTGCTCGTTTTCGAGTTATTGACGAAAAACAGCCTGGAGCGATCGGTCCGGCGGTCGACGCGCGAAAGTTTCTAAGTCCGCTCTGCCCCGAAACACCGCTCCGGCGTCAAAAATCGTCGTAGGACAAAAAATCGACACGCTATCTTGCAGGAAAAAATCCGGGGAACACGATGGCGTCGTCAAAAGTGCAGGTCGTCGAGCTCGTTTTCGAGAAAAAAAAAAAACAATTCTCAAAATTCGACAAAAAAATAAAACGATCACTGGACCGTGTAGAGAATCTAAAACTGCATAAGAATCGTATAGACGAAAATTGGCGTTCACGTGCTCGTTTTTGCGGGAAAAATTAAAAAAGCTCTCAAAGTTCGAGATAAAAAAAAAAAAAACCGTCCACCAGGTAGCCAACGGTAAACGGTACAAGTATCGTACGGGCGAAAACGAGCGTTACCGTGCTCGTTTTCGAGTTATTGACGAAAAACAGCCTGGAGCGATCGGTCCGGCGGTCGACGCGCGAAAGTTTCTAAGTCCGCTCTGCTCCGAATCATCGCTCCGGCGTCAAAAATCGTCGTAGGACAAAAAATCGCCACCCTATCTTGCAGGAAAAAATCCGGGGAACACGATGGCGTCGTCAAAAGTGCAGGTCGTCGAGCTCGTTTTCGAGAAAAAAAAAAAAAAATTCTCAAAATTCGACAAAAAAATAAAACGATCAGTGGACCGTGTAGAGAATCTAAAACTGCATAAGAATCGTATAGACGAAAATTGGCGTTCACGTGCTCGTTTTTGTGGAAAAAATTAAAAAAGCTCTCAAACTTCGAGGTAAAAAAAACAAAAACCATCCACCAGGTAGCCAACGGAAAACGGTACAAGTATCGTACGGGCGAAAACGAGCGTTACCGTGCTCGTTTTCGAGTTATTGACGAAAAACAGCCTGGAGCGATCGGTCCGGCGGTCGACGCGCGAAACTTTCTAAGTCCGCTCTGCTCCGAAACACCGCTCCGGCGTCAAAAATCGTCGTAGGACAAAAAATCGACACGCTATCTTGCAGGAAAAAATCCGGGGAACACGATGGCGTCGTCAAAAGTGCAGGTCGTCGAGCTCGTTTTCGAGAAAAAAAAAAAAAAATTCTCAAAATTCGACAAAAAAATAAAACGATAAGTGGACCGTGTAGAGAATCTAAAACTGCATAAGAATCGTATAGACGAAAATTGGCGTTCACGTGCTCGTTTTTGTGGAAAAAATTAAAAAAGCTCTCAAACTTCGAGGTAAAAAAAACAAAAACCATCCACCAGGTAGCCAACGGAAAACGGTACAAGTATCGTACGGGCGAAAACGAGCGTTACCGTGCTCGTTTTCGAGTTATTGACGAAAAACAGCCTGGAGCGATCGGTCCGGCGGTCGACGCGCGAAACTTTCTAAGTCCGCTCTGCTCCGAAACACCGCTCCGGCGTCAAAAATCGTCGTAGGACAAAAAATCGACACGCTATCTTGCAGGAAAAAATCCGGGGAACACGATGGCGTCGTCAAAAGTGCAGGTCGTCGAGCTCGTTTTCGAGAAAAAAAAAAAAAAATTCTCAAAATTCGACAAAAAAATAAAACGATCACTGGACCGTGTAGAGAATCTAAAACTGCATAAGAATCGTATAGACGAAAATTGGCGTTCACGCGCTCGTTTTTGAGAAAAAAGTTAAAAAAGCTCTCAAAATTCGAGATAAAAAAAAAAAAAACCATCTACCAGGTAGCCAACGGTAAACGGTACAAGTATCGTACGGGCGAAAACGAGCGTTACCGTGCTCGTTTTCGAGTTATTGGCGAGAAACAGCCTGGAGCGATCGGTCCGGCGGTCGACGCGCGAAAGTTTCTAAGTCAGCTCTGCTCCGAATCATCGCTCCGGCGTCAAAAATCGTCGTAGGACAAAAAATCGCCACCCTATCTTGCAGAAAAAAATCCGGGGAACACGATGGCGTCGTCAAAAGTGCAGGTCGTCGAGCTCGTTTTCGAGAAAAAAAAAAAAAAATTCTCAAAATTCGACAAAAAAATAAAACGATCAGTGGACCGTGTAGAGAATCTAAAACTGCATAAGAATCGTATAGACGAAAATTGGCGTTCACGTGCTCGTTTTTGTGGAAAAAATTAAAAAAGCTCTCAAACTTCGAGGTAAAAAAAACAAAAACCATCCACCAGGTAGCCAACGGAAAACGGTACAAGTATCGTACGGGCGAAAACGAGCGTTACCGTGCTCGTTTTCGAGTTATTGACGAAAAACAGCCTGGAGCGATCGGTCCGGCGGTCGACGCGCGAAAGTTTCTAAGTCCGCTCTGCCCCGAAACACCGCTCCGGCGTCAAAAATCGTCGTAGGACAAAAAATCGACACGCTATCTTGCAGGAAAAAATCCGGGGAACACGATGGCGTCGTCAAAAGTGCAGGTCGTCGAGCTCGTTTTCGAGAAAAAAAAAAAAAAATTCTCAAAATTCGACAAAAAAATAAAACGATCAGTGGACCGTGTAGAGAATCTAAAACTGCATAAGAATCGTATAGACGAAAATTGGCGTTCACGCGCTCGTTTTTGAGAAAAAAGTTAAAAAAGCTCTCAAAATTCGAGATAAAAAAAAAAAAAACCATCTACCAGGTAGCCAACGGTAAACGGTACAAGTATCGTACGGGCGAAAACGAGCGTTACCGTGCTCGTTTTCGAGTTATTGGCGAAAAACAGCCTGGAGCGATCGGTCCGGCGGTCGACGCGCGAAAGTTTCTAAGTCCGCTCTGCTCCGAATCATCGCTCCGGCGTCAAAAATCGTCGTAGGACAAAAAATCGCCACCCTATCTTGCAGGAAAAAATCCGGGGAACACGATGGCGTCGTCAAAAGTGCAGGTCGTCGAGCTCGTTTTCGAGAAAAAAAAAAAAAAATTCTCAAAATTCGACAAAAAAATAAAACGATCAGTGGACCGTGTAGAGAATCTAAAACTGCATAAGAATCGTATAGACGAAAATTGGCGTTCACGTGCTCGTTTTTGTGGAAAAAATTAAAAAAGCTCTCAAACTTCGAGGTAAAAAAAACAAAAACCATCCACCAGGTAGCCAACGGAAAACGGTACAAGTATCGTACGGGCGAAAACGAGCGTTACCGTGCTCGTTTTCGAGTTATTGACGAAAAACAGCCTGGAGCGATCGGTCCGGCGGTCGACGCGCGAAACTTTCTAAGTCCGCTCTGCTCCGAAACACCGCTCCGGCGTCAAAAATCGTCGTAGGACAAAAAATCGACACGCTATCTTGCAGGAAAAAATCCGGGGAACACGATGGCGTCGTCAAAAGTGCAGGTCGTCGAGCTCGTTTTCGAGAAAAAAAAAAAAAAATTCTCAAAATTCGACAAAAAAATAAAACGATCACTGGACCGTGTAGAGAATCTAAAACTGCATAAGAATCGTATAGACGAAAATTGGCGTTCACGCGCTCGTTTTTGAGAAAAAAGTTAAAAAAGCTCTCAAAATTCGAGATAAAAAAAAAAAAAACCATCTACCAGGTAGCCAACGGTAAACGGTACAAGTATCGTACGGGCGAAAACGAGCGTTACCGTGCTCGTTTTCGAGTTATTGGCGAGAAACAGCCTGGAGCGATCGGTCCGGCGGTCGACGCGCGAAAGTTTCTAAGTCAGCTCTGCTCCGAATCATCGCTCCGGCGTCAAAAATCGTCGTAGGACAAAAAATCGCCACCCTATCTTGCAGAAAAAAATCCGGGGAACACGATGGCGTCGTCAAAAGTGCAGGTCGTCGAGCTCGTTTTCGAGAAAAAAAAAAAAAAATTCTCAAAATTCGACAAAAAAATAAAACGATCAGTGGACCGTGTAGAGAATCTAAAACTGCATAAGAATCGTATAGACGAAAATTGGCGTTCACGTGCTCGTTTTTGTGGAAAAAATTAAAAAAGCTCTCAAACTTCGAGGTAAAAAAAACAAAAACCATCCACCAGGTAGCCAACGGAAAACGGTACAAGTATCGTACGGGCGAAAACGAGCGTTACCGTGCTCGTTTTCGAGTTATTGACGAAAAACAGCCTGGAGCGATCGGTCCGGCGGTCGACGCGCGAAAGTTTCTAAGTCCGCTCTGCCCCGAAACACCGCTCCGGCGTCAAAAATCGTCGTAGGACAAAAAATCGACACGCTATCTTGCAGGAAAAAATCCGGGGAACACGATGGCGTCGTCAAAAGTGCAGGTCGTCGAGCTCGTTTTCGAGAAAAAAAAAAAACAATTCTCAAAATTCGACAAAAAAATAAAACGATCACTGGACCGTGTAGAGAATCTAAAACTGCATAAGAATCGTATAGACGAAAATTGGCGTTCACGCGCTCGTTTTTGAGAAAAAAGTTAAAAAAGCTCTCAAAATTCGAGATAAAAAAAAAAAAAACCATCTACCAGGTAGCCAACGGTAAACGGTACAAGTATCGTACGGGCGAAAACGAGCGTTACCGTGCTCGTTTTCGAGTTATTGGCGAGAAACAGCCTGGAGCGATCGGTCCGGCGGTCGACGCGCGAAAGTTTCTAAGTCAGCTCTGCTCCGAATCATCGCTCCGGCGTCAAAAATCGTCGTAGGACAAAAAATCGCCACCCTATCTTGCAGAAAAAAATCCGGGGAACACGATGGCGTCGTCAAAAGTGCAGGTCGTCGAGCTCGTTTTCGAGAAAAAAAAAAAAAAATTCTCAAAATTCGACAAAAAAATAAAACGATCAGTGGACCGTGTAGAGAATCTAAAACTGCATAAGAATCGTATAGACGAAAATTGGCGTTCACGTGCTCGTTTTTGTGGAAAAAATTAAAAAAGCTCTCAAACTTCGAGGTAAAAAAAACAAAAACCATCCACCAGGTAGCCAACGGAAAACGGTACAAGTATCGTACGGGCGAAAACGAGCGTTACCGTGCTCGTTTTCGAGTTATTGACGAAAAACAGCCTGGAGCGATCGGTCCGGCGGTCGACGCGCGAAAGTTTCTAAGTCCGCTCTGCCCCGAAACACCGCTCCGGCGTCAAAAATCGTCGTAGGACAAAAAATCGACACGCTATCTTGCAGGAAAAAATCCGGGGAACACGATGGCGTCGTCAAAAGTGCAGGTCGTCGAGCTCGTTTTCGAGAAAAAAAAAAAACAATTCTCAAAATTCGACAAAAAAATAAAACGATCACTGGACCGTGTAGAGAATCTAAAACTGCATAAGAATCGTATAGACGAAAATTGGCGTTCACGTGCTCGTTTTTGCGGGAAAAATTAAAAAAGCTCTCAAAGTTCGAGATAAAAAAAAAAAAAACCGTCCACCAGGTAGCCAACGGTAAACGGTACAAGTATCGTACGGGCGAAAACGAGCGTTACCGTGCTCGTTTTCGAGTTATTGACGAAAAACAGCCTGGAGCGATCGGTCCGGCGGTCGACGCGCGAAACTTTCTAAGTCCGCTCTGCTCCGAATCATCGCTCCGGCGTCAAAAATCGTCGTAGGACAAAAAATCGCCACCCTATCTTGCAGGAAAAAATCCGGGGAACACGATGGCGTCGTCAAAAGTGCAGGTCGTCGAGCTCGTTTTCGAGAAAAAAAAAAAAAAATTCTCAAAATTCGACAAAAAAATAAAACGATCAGTGGACCGTGTAGAGAATCTAAAACTGCATAAGAATCGTATAGACGAAAATTGGCGTTCACGTGCTCGTTTTTGTGGAAAAAATTAAAAAAGCTCTCAAACTTCGAGGTAAAAAAAACAAAAACCATCCACCAGGTAGCCAACGGAAAACGGTACAAGTATCGTACGGGCGAAAACGAGCGTTACCGTGCTCGTTTTCGAGTTATTGACGAAAAACAGCCTGGAGCGATCGGTCCGGCGGTCGACGCGCGAAAGTTTCTAAGTCCGCTCTGCTCCGAAACACCGCTCCGGCGTCAAAAATCGTCGTAGGACAAAAAATCGACACGCTATCTTGCAGGAAAAAATCCGGGGAACACGATGGCGTCGTCAGAAGTGCAGGTCGTCGAGCTCGTTTTCGAGAAAAAAAAAAAACAATTCTCAAAATTCGACAAAAAAATAAAACGATCACTGGACCGTGTAGAGAATCTAAAACTGCATAAGAATCGTATAGACGAAAATTGGCGTTCACGTGCTCGTTTTTGCGGGAAAAATTAAAAAAGCTCTCAAAGTTCGAGATAAAAAAAAAAAAAACCGTCCACCAGGTAGCCAACGGTAAACGGTACAAGTATCGTACGGGCGAAAACGAGCGTTACCGTGCTCGTTTTCGAGTTATTGGCGAAAAACAGCCTGGAGCGATCGGTCCGGCGGTCGACGCGCGAAAGTTTCTAAGTCCGCTCTGCTCCGAAACACCGCTCCGGCGTCAAAAATCGTCGTAGGACAAAAAATCGACACGCTATCTTGCAGGAAAAAATCCGGGGAACACGATGGCGTCGTCAAAAGTGCAGGTCGTCGAGCTCGTTTTCGAGAAAAAAAAAAAAAAATTCTCAAAATTCGACAAAAAAATAAAACGATCAGTGGACCGTGTAGAGAATCTAAAACTGCATAAGAATCGTATAGACGAAAATTGGCGTTCACGTGCTCGTTTTTGTGGAAAAAATTAAAAAAGCTCTCAAACTTCGAGGTAAAAAAAACAAAAACCATCCACCAGGTAGCCAACGGAAAACGGTACAAGTATCGTACGGGCGAAAACGAGCGTTACCGTGCTCGTTTTCGAGTTATTGACGAAAAACAGCCTGGAGCGATCGGTCCGGCGGTCGACGCGCGAAAGTTTCTAAGTCCGCTCTGCTCCGAATCATCGCTCCGGCGTCAAAAATCGTCGTAGGACAAAAAATCGCCACCCTATCTTGCAGGAAAAAATCCGGGGAACACGATGGCGTCGTCAAAAGTGCAGGTCGTCGAGCTCGTTTTCGAGAAAAAAAAAAAACAATTCTCAAAATTCGACAAAAAAATAAAACGATCACTGGACCGTGTAGAGAATCTAAAACTGCATAAGAATCGTATAGACGAAAATTGGCGTTCACGTGCTCGTTTTTGCGGGAAAAATTAAAAAAGCTCTCAAAGTTCGAGATAAAAAAAAAAAAAACCGTCCACCAGGTAGCCAACGGTAAACGGTACAAGTATCGTACGGGCGAAAACGAGCGTTACCGTGCTCGTTTTCGAGTTATTGGCGAAAAACAGCCTGGAGCGATCGGTCCGGCGGTCGACGCGCGAAAGTTTCTAAGTCCGCTCTGCTCCGAATCATCGCTCCGGCGTCAAAAATCGTCGTAGGACAAAAAATCGCCACCCTATCTTGCAGGAAAAAATCCGGGGAACACGATGGCGTCGTCAAAAGTGCAGGTCGTCGAGCTCGTTTTCGAGAAAAAAAAAAAAAAATTCTCAAAATTCGACAAAAAAATAAAACGATAAGTGGACCCTGTAGAGAATCTAAAACTGCATAAGAATCGTATAGACGAAAATTGGCGTTCACGTGCTCGTTTTTGTGGAAAAAATTAAAAAAGCTCTCAAACTTCGAGGTAAAAAAAACAAAAACCATCCACCAGGTAGCCAACGGAAAACGGTACAAGTATCGTACGGGCGAAAACGAGCGTTACCGTGCTCGTTTTCGAGTTATTGACGAAAAACAGCCTGGAGCGATCGGTCCGGCGGTCGACGCGCGAAACTTTCTAAGTCCGCTCTGCTCCGAAACACCGCTCCGGCGTCAAAAATCGTCGTAGGACAAAAAATCGACACGCTATCTTGCAGGAAAAAATCCGGGGAACACGATGGCGTCGTCAAAAGTGCAGGTCGTCGAGCTCGTTTTCGAGAAAAAAAAAAAACAATTCTCAAAATTCGACAAAAAAATAAAACGATCACTGGACCGTGTAGAGAATCTAAAACTGCATAAGAATCGTATAGACGAAAATTGGCGTTCACGTGCTCGTTTTTGCGGGAAAAATTAAAAAAGCTCTCAAAGTTCGAGATAAAAAAAAAAAAAACCGTCCACCAGGTAGCCAACGGTAAACGGTACAAGTATCGTACGGGCGAAAACGAGCGTTACCGTGCTCGTTTTCGAGTTATTGACGAAAAACAGCCTGGAGCGATCGGTCCGGCGGTCGACGCGCGAAACTTTCTAAGTCCGCTCTGCTCCGAATCATCGCTCCGGCGTCAAAAATCGTCGTAGGACAAAAAATCGCCACCCTATCTTGCAGGAAAAAATCCGGGGAACACGATGGCGTCGTCAAAAGTGCAGGTCGTCGAGCTCGTTTTCGAGAAAAAAAAAAAAAAATTCTCAAAATTCGACAAAAAAATAAAACGATCAGTGGACCGTGTAGAGAATCTAAAACTGCATAAGAATCGTATAGACGAAAATTGGCGTTCACGTGCTCGTTTTTGTGGAAAAAATTAAAAAAGCTCTCAAACTTCGAGGTAAAAAAAACAAAAACCATCCACCAGGTAGCCAACGGAAAACGGTACAAGTATCGTACGGGCGAAAACGAGCGTTACCGTGCTCGTTTTCGAGTTATTGACGAAAAACAGCCTGGAGCGATCGGTCCGGCGGTCGACGCGCGAAAGTTTCTAAGTCCGCTCTGCTCCGAAACACCGCTCCGGCGTCAAAAATCGTCGTAGGACAAAAAATCGACACGCTATCTTGCAGGAAAAAATCCGGGGAACACGATGGCGTCGTCAGAAGTGCAGGTCGTCGAGCTCGTTTTCGAGAAAAAAAAAAAACAATTCTCAAAATTCGACAAAAAAATAAAACGATCAGTGGACCGTGTAGAGAATATAAAACTGCATAAGAATCGTATAGACGAAAATTGGCGTTCACGTGCTCGTTTTTGAGAAAAAAGTTAAAAAAGCTCTCAAAATTCGAGATAAAAAAAAAACAAACCATCTGCCAGGTAGCCAACGGTAAACGGTACAAGTATCGTACGGGCGAAAACGAGCGTTACCGTGCTCGTTTTCGAGTTATTGACGAAAAACAGCCTGGAGCGATCGGTCCGGCGGTCGACGCGCGAAAGTTTCTAAGTCCGCTCTGCTCCGAATCATCGCTCCGGCGTCAAAAATCGTCGTAGGACAAAAAATCGCAACCCTGTCTTGCAGGAAAAAATCCGGGGAACACGATGGCGTCGTCAAAAGTGCAGGTCGTCGAGCTCGTTTTCGAGAAAAAAAAAAAAAAATTCTCAAAATTCGACAAAAAAATAAAACGATCAGTGGACCGTGTAGAGAATATAAAACTGCATAAGAATCGTATAGACGAAAATTGGCGTTCACGTGCTCGTTTTTGAGAAAAAAGTTAAAAAAGCTCTCAAAATTCGAGATAAAAAAAAAACAAACCATCTGCCAGGTAGCCAACGGTAAACGGTACAAGTATCGTACGGGCGAAAACGAGCGTTACCGTGCTCGTTTTCGAGTTATTGACGAAAAACAGCCTGGAGCGATCGGTCCGGCGGTCGACGCGCGAAAGTTTCTAAGTCCGCTCTGCTCCGAATCATCGCTCCGGCGTCAAAAATCATCGTAGGACAAAAAATCGCCACCCTATCTTGCAGGAAAAAATCCGGGGAACACGATGGCGTCGTCAAAAGTGCAGGTCGACGAGCTCGTTTTCGAGAAAAAAAAAAAAAAATTCTCAAAATTCGACAAAAAAATAAAACGATCATTGGACCGTGTAGAGAATCTAAAACTGCATAAGAATCGTATAGACCAAAATTGGCCTTAACGTGCTGGTTTTCGAGTTATTGACGATAAGCCGGTATATATATGTCCGAGATAAAAAAAAAGATAGGGACAGTGGGAATCTCCTATACTATCACGGGCGTGTATTCTCCTACTAGTTTGATGGTTGTTGTTGCATAAACCAGCGACTGTTTGGCCCGCCGTTTAACCGCGCGGTTTAAAATTGCAACACAATGTTGGTGTCGCTCCGGGGTGAAAAAATGGAAAAACGACATACTTTACGCATAGGGGCGGCTGATCTTAACATATTTTGTCAATGTCATCTTCCCAGTGACCCTAGGAAGGAGTTTGCCGTTGCACGTTTTCCTATTAAAAAGTAATTAGTGTACAAAAATTTTCGTGAAGCAAAAAACAAGAATATGAAAGTACGTTCCATGAGCATTACGGTGAATAAAACAGAAATTAAAAATTCCCGAGGGGTTGAACAGCATCATATTGAATTCGTTTTGCTGACTGGGGTCTGCGCCCCCCAGACCCCCGCTACACTAGCCCAGACCAAACCCACTTTGTAATAGTGGTATCATATTAAATTGAACAGCATCGTACTTAATTCGTTTTGCTGAATGGGGGGCTGCGCCCCCCAAACCCCCGCTACACTAGCCCAGACCTAACCCATTTTGTAATAGCGGTATCAAATTAAATTGAACAGTATCGTACTAAATTCGTTTTGCTGACTGGGGGGCTGCGCCCCCCAGACCCCCGCAACACTAGCCCGGACCTAACCCACTTTGTAATAGCGGTATCATATTAAATTGAACAGCATCGTACTAAATTCGTTTTGCTGAATGGGGGGCTGCGCCCCCCAAACCCCCGCTACACTAGCCCAGACCTAACCCATTTTGTAATAGCGGTATCAAATTAAATTGAACAGCATCATATTGAATTCGTTTTGCTGACTGGGGTCTGCGCCCCCCAGACCCCCGCTACAATAGCCCAGACCTAACCCACTTTGTAATAGTGGTATCATATTAAATTGAACAGCATCGTACTTAATTCGTTTTGCTGAATGGGGGGCTGCGCCCCCCAAACCCCCGCTACACTAGCCCAGACCTAACCCATTTTGTAATAGCGGTATCAAATTAAATTGAACAGCATCGTACTAAATTCGTTTTGCTGACAGGGGTCTGCGCCCCCCAGACCCCCGCTACACTAGCCCAGACCTAACCCCCTTTGTAATAGCGGTATCATATTAAATTGAACAGCATCATATTGAATTCGTTTTGCTGACTGGGGTCTGCGCGCCCCAGACCCCCGCAACACTAGCCCGGACCTAACCCACTTTGTAATAGCGGTATCATATTAAATTGAACAGCATCGTACTAAATTCGTTTTGCTGAATGGGGGGCTGCGCCCCCCAAACCCCCGCTACACTAGCCCAGACCTAACCCATTTTGTAATAGCGGTATCAAATTAAATTGAACAGTATCGTACTAAATTCGTTTTGCTGACTGGGGGGCTGCGCCCCCCAGACCCCCGCAACACTAGCCCGGACCTAACCCACTTTGTAATAGTGGTATCATATTAAATTGAACAGCATCGTACATAATTCGTTTTGCTGAATGGGGGGCTGCGCCCCCCAAACCCCCGCTACACTAGCCCAGACCTAACCCATTTTGTAATAGCTGTATCAAATTAAATTGAACAGCATCATATTGAATTCGTTTTGCTGACAGGGGTCTGCGCCCCCCAGACCCCCGCTACACTAGCCCAGACCTAACCCACTTTGTAATAGTGGTATCATATTAAATTGAACAGCATCGTACATAATTCGTTTTGCTGAATGGGGGGCTGCGCCCCCCAAACCCCCGCTACACTAGCCCAGACCTAACCCATTTTGTAATAGCGGTATCAAATTAAATTGAACAGCATCGTACTAAATTCGTTTTGCTGACAGGGGTCTGCGCCCCCCAAACCCCCGCTACACTAGCCCAGACCTAACCCATTTTGTAATAGCGGTATCAAATTAAATTGAACAGCATCATATTGAATTCGTTTTGCTGACTGGGGTCTGCGCCCCCCAAACCCCCGCTACACCAGCCCAGACCTAACCCATTTTGTAATAGCGGTACCAAATTAAATTGAGCAGCATCATATTGAATTCGTTTTGCTGACAGGGGTCTGCGCCCCCCAGACCCCCGCTACACTAGCCCAGACCTAACCCCCTTTGTAATAGCGGTATCATATTAAATTGAACAGCATCATATTGAATTCGTTTTGCTGACTGGGGTCTGCGCGCCCCAAACCACCGCAACACTGGCCCAGACCTAGCCCATTTTGTAATGACTGTATTGGAACTGCGTTAGGGCTAGTTTAGAATTGGTTAGGTGAAGTAATGCGGAGAGCAGTTTCGCCTGCGTCCCGGGATGCTTGTTGGCATGAGTGGTGTCTGAATGAGTAAAGACGGATGAGACACTTGTGGGGTATGGTGAGTCAGATTCTCAAACTACCCATATATTCTTCTGAGGCATGGGTGCCTATCCAAGGATCTCCTTCGGTATCTAAAACAGAAATAAAAAAAAAAAAAAAAAAAAAAAAAAAAATGAATATGGACTGTGTTAGGACTGAATTGGATAAGGTCTGGGTTACGTCTCGGTTAGGTCTGAGTTAGGACTGGTTTAAGACTGGGTTAGGACTGGGTTAGGACTGGGTTAGGACTGGGTTAGGTCTGGGTTAGGACTGGGTTAGGTCTGGGTTAGGTCTGGGTTAGGACTGGGTTAGGTCTGGGTTAGGACTGGGTTAGGACTGGGTTAGGTCTGGGTTAGGTCTGGGTTAGGTCTGGGTTAGGACTGGGTTAGGACTGGGTTAGGTCTGGGTTAGGTCTGGGTTAGGTCTGGGTTAGGACTGGGTTAGGACTGGGTTAGGTCTGGGTTAGGTCTGGGTTAGGTCTGGGTTAGGTCTGGGTTAGGTCTGGGTTAGGTCTGGGTTAGGTCTGGGTTAGGACTGGGTTAGGACTGGGTTAGGTCTGGGTTAGGCCTGGGTTAGGTCTGGGTTAGGACTGGGTTAGGACTGGGTTAGGTCTGGGTTAGGACTGGGTTAGGTCTGGGTTAGGACGGGGTTAGGTCTGGGTTAGGTCTGGGTTAGGACTGGGATAGGTCTGGGTTAGGTCTGGGTTACGACTGGGTTAGGTCTGGGTTACGACTGGGTTAGGTCTGGGTTACGACTGGGTTAGGTCTGGGTTACGACTGGGTTAGGTCTGGGTTACGACTGGGTTAGGATTGGGTTAGGTCTGGTTTAGGACTGGGTTAGGTCTAGGTTAGGACTGGGTTAGGTCTGGGTTAGGTCTGGGTTAGGACTGGGTTAGGTCTGGGTTAGGACTGGGTTAGTACTGGGTTAGGACTGGGTTAGGTCTGGGTTAGGTCTGGGTTATTTCTGGGTTAGGTCTGGGTTAGGTCTGGGTTAGGTCTGGGTTAGGGCTGGGTTAGGTCTGGGTTAGGTCTGGGTCAGGTCTGGGGTATTTCTGGGTTAGGACTGGGTTAGGTCTGGGTTAGGTCTGGGTTATTTCTGGGTTAGGTCTGGGTTAGGTCTGGGTTAGGTCTGGGTTAGGTCTGGGTTAGGTCTGGGTTAGGTCTGGGTTAGGACTGGGTTAGTACTGGGTTAGGACTGGGTTAGGTCTGGGTTAGGTCTGGGTTATTTCTGGGTTAGGTCTGGGTTAGGGCTGGGTTAGGTCTGGGTTAGGTCTGGGTCAGGTCTGGGGTATTTCTGGGTTAGGACTGGGTTAGGTCTGGGTTAGGTCTGGGTTAGGACTGGGTTAGGTCTGGGTTAGGACTGGGTTAGGACTGGGTTAGGTCTGGGTTAGGTCTGGGTTAGGTTTGGGTTAGGACTGGGTAGGTTCTGGGTTAGGACTTGGTTAGGACTGGGTTAGGACTGTGTTAGGACTGGGTTAGGTCTGGGTTAGGTCTGGGTTAGGACTGGGTTAGGTCTGGGTTAGGACTGGGTTAGGTCTGGGTTAGGTCTGGGTTCGGTCTGGGTTAGGTCTGGGTTAGGTCTGGGTCAGGACTGGGTTAGGACTGGGTTAGGTCTGGGTTAGGACTGGGTTAGGACTGGGTTAGGTCTGGGTTAGGACTGGGTTAGGACTGGGTTAGGTCTGGGTTAGGACTGGGTTAGGACTGGGTTAGGTCTGGGTTAGGTCTGGGTTAGGACTGGGTTAGGTCTGGGTTAGGACTGGGTTAGGTCTGGGTTAGTACTGGATTTGGTTAGGTCTGTGTTAGGTCTGGGTTAGGACTGGGTTAGGACTGGGTTAGGTCTGGGTTAGGACTGGGTTAGGACTGGGTTAGGACTGGGTTAGGTCTGGGTTAGGTCTGGGTTATTTCTGGGTTAGGTCTGGGTTAGGTCTGGGTTAGGTCTGGGTTAGGTCTGGGTTAGGTCTGGGTTAGGACTGGGTTAGGACTGGGTTAGGTCTGGGTTAGGACTGGGTTAGGACTGGGTTAGGTCTGGGTTAGGACTGGGTTAGGTCTGGGTTAGGTCTGGGTTCGGTCTGGGTTAGGACTGGGTTAGGTCTGGGTTAGGTCTGGGTTAGGTCTGGGTTAGGTCTGGGTTAGGTCTGGGTTAGGACTGGGTTAGGACTGGGTTAGGTCTGGGTTAGGTCTGGGTTAGGACTGGGTTAGGTCTGGGTTAGTACTGGATTTGGTTAGGTCTGGGTTAGGTCTGGGATAGGACTGGGTTAGGACTGGGTTATGTCTGGGTTAGGACTGGGTTAGGTCTGGGTTAGGTTTGGGTTAGGACTGGGTAGGTTCTGGGTTAGGACTTGGTTAGGACTGGGTTAGGACTGTGTTAGGACTGGGTTAGGTCTGGGTTAGGTCTGGGTTAGGACTGGGTTAGGTCTGGGTTAGGACTGGGTTAGGTCTGGGTTAGGTCTGGGTTCGGTCTGGGTTAGGTCTGGGTTAGGTCTGGGTTAGGACTGGGTTAGGACTGGGTTAGGTCTGGGTTAGGACTGGGTTAGGACTGGGTTAGGTCTGGGTTAGGACTGGGTTAGGACTGGGTTAGGTCTGGGTTAGGACTGGGTTAGGACTGGGTTAGGTCTGGGTTAGGTCTGGGTTAGGACTGGGTTAGGTCTGGGTTAGGTCTGGGTTCGGTCTGGGTTAGGTCTGGGTTAGGTCTGGGTTAGGACTGGGTTAGGACTGGGTTAGGTCTGGGTTAGGACTGGGTTAGGACTGGGTTAGGTCTGGGTTAGGACTGGGTTAGGACTGGGTTAGGTCTGGGTTAGGACTGGGTTAGGACTGGGTTAGGTCTGGGTTAGGTCTGGGTTAGGACTGGGTTAGGTCTGGGTTAGGACTGGGTTAGGTCTGGGTTAGTACTGGATTTGGTTAGGTCTGGGTTGGGTCTGGGTTAGGTCTGGGTTAGGACTGGGTTAGGACTGGGTTAGGTCTGGGTTAGGACTGGGTTAGGACTGGGTTAGGACTGGGTTAGGTCTGGGTTAGGTCTGGGTTATTTCTGGGTTAGGTCTGGGTTAGGTCTGGGTTAGGTCTGGGTTAGGTCTGGGTTAGGTCTGGGTTAGGTCTGGGTTAGGACTGGGTTAGGACTGGGTTAGGTCTGGGTTAGGACTGGGTTAGGACTGGGTTAGGTCTGGGTTAGGACTGGGTTAGGTCTGGGTTAGGACTGGGTTAGGTCTGGGTTAGTACTGGATTTGGTTAGGTCTGGGTTGGGTCTGGGTTAGGTCTGGGTTAGGACTGGGTTAGGACTGGGTTAGGTCTGGGTTAGGACTGGGTTAGGACTGGGTTAGGACTGGGTTAGGTCTGGGTTAGGTCTGGGTTATTTCTGGGTTAGGTCTGGGTTAGGTCTGGGTTAGGTCTGGGTTAGGACTGGGTTAGGTCTGGGATAGGTCTGGGTTAGGTCTGGGTTAGGACTGGGTTAGGACTGGGTTAGGTCTGGGTTAGGACTGGGTTAGGTCTGGGTTAGTACTGGATTTGGTTAGGTCTGGGTTAGGTCTGGGTTAGGTCTGGGTTAGGTCTGGGTTAGGACTGGGTTAGGACTGGGTTAGGTCTGGGTTAGGACTGGGTTAGGACTGGGTTAGGACTGGGTTAGGTCTGGGTTAGGTCTGGGTTATTTCTGGGTTAGGTCTGGGTTAGGTCTGGGTTAGGTCTGGGTTAGGTCTGGGTTAGGTCTGGGTTAGGTCTGGGTTAGGACTGGGTTAGGACTGGGTTAGGTCTGGGTTAGGTCTGGGTTAGGACTGGGTTAGGTCTGGGTTAGGACTGGGTTAGGTCTGGGTTAGGTCTGGGTTCGGTCTGGGTTAGGACTGGGTTAGGTCTGGGTTAGGTCTGGGTTAGGTCTGGGTTAGGTCTGGGTTAGGTCTGGGTTAGGTCTGGGTTAGGACTGGGTTAGGACTGGGTTAGGTCTGGGTTAGGTCTGGGTTAGGACTGGGTTAGGTCTGGGTTAGTACTGGATTTGGTTAGGTCTGGGTTAGGTCTGGGTTAGGTCTGGGTTAGGACTGGGTTAGGACTGGGTTAGGTCTGGGTTAGGACTGGGTTAGGACTGGGTTAGGACTG
>NC_135147.1:837500-855000 GCF_051014445.1 Colletes latitarsis
TGCAATATGCCTTGGTGACTCGAAGGAGAGCCTGTCTCTGAGAACGAGCCAGCATCCGTCTTGCCGTTTTGTTCATCAGGTCGCTCCAGCCCGCCGCTGCGTACGTGGTTATGGGTACAAAGAGCCCCCCGTACAAGAGACGGAGTGCACGATGTCCCAGTCCCCAGTTCGCTTTGGCCACCTTCGCGAGACTGTTGAACAAACCTCTGCATTTCTCCGAAGTTGTCACGATATGCGTGTTCAACCGGAGTCCTTTCTCAAAATGTACTCCTAAGTACCTGATTGCTGGCTTCATTCTTATGCCTCTGCCGGAGATGCGGATGGTCGGTGGACGCGCTGCATCGAGCGATCCTTTGACCAAGAGCATCTCCGACTTTTCGGCTGAGAGTTCCAGCTTTCTCCTTCCGCACCACTCGGACATTGCCGTGGCGACCCCCTGGCCCTTCCTTCTCAGCTCCTCTCTCGAGTTGCCGGAAATCACGACCAGGACGTCGTCCGCATAGGCAACCGGTTCACATTCCAGCTCGTCGGATGTGAGAACCGCCAGCAGGTCATCGAAAATTAGGTTCCAAAAACTTGGACCCAATATCGAGCCCTGCGGGCAGCCTCTGGTAACGGGTTTCCGGACTGCGTCTTGTTTCCCCACGATCTGTACTGCCCTCTCCGAGAAGTAACTTTCCACTAGCCTGTATAGGTTTCGTGGGCAGTCCCTTCTCTTGAGTTCGTACAGGACATTTGGCCACCATACGTTATCGAAAGCGCCCGAAATATCGAACGCTATCGCAATCACGTATTTCGCCTCCGCGAATTCCCTCTCCCTAAGAATACTACGAAATTTAACGATCGCCTCCTCCGTCGACCGTCCAGGTTTAAACCCGTATTGTCGGTCGGAGGTTAGGTCATGATCGAGGAAAATACTCGCGAGTCTGTTCGCCATCAGTCGTTCGAGCAGCTTCCCTACCATTGAAAGCAGGCAAACTGGCCGATACGACTTCGGGTTACTCCTATCCTTGTCCGGACCCTTGGGTATTGTAATGATGGTACCCACCTTCCAACGAGCTGGGAATACTCCCCATTCGAGACATCCGTTACAGAGCCTGAGGAGCTCCTCGTGGAGACATCCCCAGGATTTCTGGATAACTTCCACCTCGATCCTGTCCGGCCCCGGACATTTACCTTTTCTGAGGCGCGTTACAGCGGCACTCAGGTCTTCCCACTGGAATGGGGGGCTGTCCTCCGTTGTTGGCTGGATTCGGACTTCCAGGCGTGTCCTTGCTTGTTCTGGGGTGTCTGTCTCCGTGTCGTCCTCCGGGACGAGCGCCGTCAACATCGCTTCCGCGGTTGATCTCCACGAGGTCGTATGACCCCCGTGTGGCAGTTTGATCGAGGAAGTGGCTTCCTCCCTCCTGAGTTTCCCCAGGGATGTTTTCGTTGCGACACCCCAGACTTCCTGGTTCCCTTGGCTGGTGACGAACTGGCGCCATGAGCGATTCTTCTCGCTCGTCACCTTTTTTTTATAGGTTCTCCTGAACCGTCGGTATTCCTGTTTAAGTATCTCCCTCGTCGGGGGATCGTGTGTCCCCTGATACAGTCTTCTTGCTCTGTAGGTTGCTCTCTTCATCCTTGTTAGTTCCTCTGTCCACCACGGTACAGATTTCTGGTGCCATTTCTTTTTGGGCATTGCCGCTTCGCAGGCGGTCAATATTGCCCGCTCCATGGTTTCCGCCATTGCCTCGACGTCCTGCCGACTGTTTAGGTCGGCATTCGTCAAGGAGCGCTTCTCCTGGATGAGTGTCCTCTGGAGCTTGTTCCAGTCGGCCTTCCTGGTGTTGTACCGTGGTTGTAGGGGCGGCGGCTGTCCTCTTCGCGTGCCGAGGTTCAGGCGCGTCTCCAGGATTCTATGATCGCTGGAGGTTCCGTCCTCGTACACTTTCCAGCCGTGTACGAGCGGTATAGCTTCCCAGGTCGCGAGAGTGACGTCGATGTTCGACGATCCTCGCGTATTCTCAAACGTGGTGGGATGTCCCGCCTCGTTTAGTACCAACAAGTTATGTCTGATGAGTAATTCCTCTAGTAGTTCCCCACGTTCGTCGGTGACTCTACTGTTCCATACATGTGACTTCGCGTTCGCGTCCGCGCCTATTATAATTCTATTCCCCCTTAGCCTTGTTAGTACTGTGTCGAGGTGGGCTAGCCCGAGTTCAATATTTTCCGACGGCGGAAAGTATTGACTCACTACGTACAGTTCCGTGCTACCGTCGAAGAGCTGAACACAAACGCAATGCGTTGTGCACAAGTCTGCGATTTTGAGCACGGAAAACTTTCTATTCCTCACGCATACGGCCGCGAGCGGCGGTTCGTCTGCGTGGTTGTGAAAAACTATCGTAGCGCCCGTCCCGAAACCTGGGATAACTCTCTTGAAACTATACGGTTCCTGCATAAGCAGGATATCCGCATTGGTTTCTTCCATTTGTTGCCTGACCTCGTGTGGCACGACTTTTGATCGCTGCATGTTGAGCTGCAGGATCGTGAGTCCTCGTCCTTCTGTAGAAGCGTTATTATACATATCTGGTTCTACCTACGGCCCGCTGGACTGCCCTCTCATAACCTGGGCACGACGCGCTGGAAGCGGCGTGGTCTCCCTTTTTACCAGCCCGTTTGCAGTTCACGCAGACTGCGGGCTGGCTCCTCTTTGGACACGCCTTCGCGCTGTGTCCAATGTGTGCGCAGTGGCCGCACACGTCCTCCTTCTGACGGCAGTGCTTGGCGATGTGGCCGAATCCCTGGCACTTGAAGCACCTGCTTACGGCGAGGAAATCTCGCACTTTGCAGGCGTTCCAGCCCAAGAAGACCTTGTGCGCCTCGAGCATCTTCGTCCTGAGCTTCGGGGAGACCTCGACCACCCAGTTGGTCTCTTCGCTGTCCTTCCTCCCTGTCCGGAAGCAGAAGGTCACTTCCTTCTCTTCCTCTTCTCCGAACACGTTCGGATTCTGCCTCCTTAGGCACGTGGCGATCTCCTTCTCGGTCATGGCTCGTGGAACATCGAAGATGGTCATCTTCGGCTTCCTCGTGACCGGCGTTTTGACCGTAAGCCCGGCCTGCTTTAGTTTAGCACTCTCGGTGAGTGCTTTGAGTCCCTCGGCGGTAGCGGTTTCCACGGCAATGCCATTGCCGTGGATCTTCCTTACGGCCTTCACTTGTAGCCCCCTCTTCCGGGGGTTGACCAGAGTGAATACTGCCTCCCTGGCTTCTTCGCTGGTCCGGATTTCCCCGTCCTTCTGATCGGGGAAAATCATCGCCACGTTCCTTGGCGGTCCAAGCGCCGGCGGGGCTGTTCGCGGCGACGGTGTCGCTCCCATCTTGAGCTTCTCCGCGTAGGAGAGAGCTCTAGGTGCCTCCACCTTCTTCACTGCACGCTCCAGGCACTTTGTTGCTTGGAGCGATTTCTCAACCGCTCCAGTGAGCACTGCCTCAGACGACTTCGTCTGCGACCTTGCCTGCTGCAACCTCCCTTCCAGGAAGCTATTCTCCTCCGTGAGCTCTTGGACCACCCCGCGCATCTCTTTGAAGAGGCGCATGATGACCATGGCCTGGTCCTTATTGATCTTTTTAAGAGGATCCATGCAGTATGCAAGCATGCGATCCTCGAAGTAGATAGGGACATGTAGTGTGTAGCCGTTATTCTGTCCAAGCGCGTTGCCACTTGGGGACTTTGCTGTACCTCAGACCGAAGGTCTATACCAGCAACTACATTTTGCCTGATGTTCGGGCATCTACTTTTCACGCGTCGTTATGCGTTTGGAGGCTAACGACGTCGAAACCTGCTGCCACCTCGAGTCCAACCCAATCCAGGAACGCTTGCCGAAGCAAGCGGGGCTTGTATCCCGGCCCGAGGAGGTCATTGCCGAAGCACATGACCTAGCATCCGTTCGAGTACATTTTCAAGCATGGTTATTGGAGAGAATCCGCAGACTTCTCTCGTTCTGTTACGTAGCGTAATGCGTTCAATGGCGGTTTTGGTTTCGCCCTGCTTTCGTAAGTAGTACCGAGCGCGTATATGTCCGGAACTCCCTGTATAGGTCTTGTTTTACAAGATCGGCTTCGGTCACCGGCCACGGGTGGCCAGCTTCTTCAGCCGCTTGTCTCAGGAGTTCTCGCGCGTCTCGGTACCTCCGGCACTCGAATAGGACGTGGTCTGGTGTTTCCACTTGGCCACAGTCGCAATTCTCGTGCGGTACTAAAGCAAATTCCTTGAGCTTGGCTCGGAAATCTCCGTGCCCGCTTAGGAATTGTACTACGTAGTGATCCAAGATCACCCAGCTTGCATTGAGACGGTCAGATACATCAGAGAAGTAGCGGTAGGTGACCCTACCTTTCTCCGATGACGACCATCTCGTTTGCCACATATTGAGAAGTTCCGCTCGCACCAAGGCTTTCGCCTGAGCAGCGGTTACTTCTCCAGCCGCCAAATCGGCTCGACTTATTCGACAATTTCCGACTTCGATATTGATTTGTCTTCTAATCTGGTATGCACACGCACGCTCCACTAACACCAAGTCTATCGGCATCGTCCCGGCGATCACAGTGATCGCGTCGGTAGATACCGTGCGATAGGCCTTGGTGACGGCGAGCAAAACATGTCTCTGCGCCCTGGCAAGTTTAGTTCTTGTCACAGAGGTGAGCATGTCTACCCATCCGGCGGCGGCGTATGTCGTGATCGGGACGAAGAGACCTTTGTACAAAGTACGCATGGTTCTGTGTCCCAATCCCCAGTTTGATCGAGCAAGTCTTGCTAGCGTATAAAACGTTCGCATGACTTTGGCATTCAAGTATTCGACGTGGGATCTTACTCCCATTCGCGCATCGATGTGAACACCCAAGTACCTTATGGTTTGCTTGAGTGCCACACTTCTCCCGTTTATCCTTATCACAGGAGGTCGTTCTCTATCCAGATTTCCCTTCAAGAGAATCATCTCGGTCTTAGTCGCGGATAGTGTAAGTTTCTGCGTGGCGCACCACTCAGAAATTGTATCCGCGACTCTTTGCCCTCTTTGCTGCAACTGATTCCTCGAGTTTCCGTAGAATACCACGAGTAAGTCGTCAGCGTAGGCTATTGGCTCGCAGGCCAGGTGTTCGTTTGATAGGAGCTGTAGAACTTCGTCAAAGACTAGGTTCCAACAGCTCGGACCGAGTATCGACCCCTGCGGGCAGCCCTTGGTGACTTGCTTACGCACATTACCGTGTTTGGAAACTATTGTAACCATACGGTCAGCGAAGTAGTCGACCATGAGTCGATAAAGATTTCGGGGACATCCCCGGCGTTTCAGCTTCTGAAGTATGCTTGGCCACCAAACATTATCAAAAGCTCCGGCGATGTCGAAGGAGAGACCCATCACATATCGTTCCTCTCGCTGGGATATCAATTCCCTGAGCTTCACCACGGCGTCCTCCGTGGATCGTCCAGGCCTGAATCCATATTGCCGATCGGAACTATGTTCTGGGTTTAGGAATATGTTACTCATTCGGTTAAGCATTAGTCTCTCTAATACTTTGCCTAAGATGGAAAGTAGGCATATCGGTCTATACGACTTGACATCCGTTGGTGGTTTATCGGGCCCTTTCAAGATTGCTCTGATCGAGCCGATTTTCCACCTAACGGGGAAGACCCCGTGCGCTAGACACCCGTTGTAGAGTCGAAGTAGAGCACTATGGATGGATCCATAAGCACATTTAACTACCTCGGCCTCTATACGGTCCAGCCCAGGGCATTTGCCTCGCTTTAAGCGCGATACTGCAGCTCCGAGCTCATTCCTCGTGAAGACTGGACAGTCTTCAGTCGGCGGATCGGTTGCAGCATCAGCTCTGGTGTTTGCTTGCTCCGGCGTTTCATCCGTGGACGAGTCGTCCGGGATTAGCGCCTGTAGGAGCTGCGAGGCAGTCGATTCCCAGTCAGTCGTATATCCTTCCGGCGTTCGAATGTTTGAGACCGCAGTCTCAACACAGAGTTTCTTTTGGGCGATCTTGTAAACAAGTCCCCATGGCTCTTTATTCCCCTGCTCCGTCACAAAGTTCTGCCAGCTTTGTGCTTTCGCAGCGCGCACTGCGGCTGTGTAGGCGAGTCTAGATGTTCGATACTCAGCCTGCTTTGCCGCTCTCTCCTCCGAGTTCCTCTCGCGCTGAAAGGCTCGTCTAAGTCGATAGACTCGCGCTTTCATTCTCGTCAAATTTTCCGTCCACCATGGGACGGACTTTGAATGCCACTTCTTGGGGCGCATTGAGGCATTGCACGCATCGATGATCGATTTCTCGACCTCTTGTGCTAGGTGTTCGACTTCCCTGCGGCAACCAGTGCCGAGGGGTAATTGCCTCGCGCCCTCAAGAAGAACTTGATCAAATCGCTCCCAGTTCGCATGCAACGTGCGGAATCGAGGCTGTGGGCTTCGATTCTCATTCACGTCCGTGAACTGTAAGACAAAATCAATGAGTCGGTGGTCACTGGAGGTCCAATCCTCGTGAACCGTCCAGTTTCGCACAATTGTCGCCATGTCTGGAGTCGATAATGTGACATCGATCCATGACTCACCGGCAGGGCTGGAGTATGTAGGGATACTCCCAGCCTCGTTCAAAATCGTCAAGTCGTGTAATGCGATAAACTCTTCGAGTTTCTCGCCTCGCGTGTCCGGTCGAACGCTTTCTCCCCCCCAAAGGTGGGATTTGGCATTGACGTCCGCGGCTATCACGACTCGACGGTGTTGGAGAGCATCGAGTGTCCTCTCCAAGCGTGCCAGACTTGGTTCAATGTCTTCCGAGCATTGAAAGTACTGGCTAACGAGGTAGAAACTACCGAAGGGTCCGCTAATGCAAACGCAGGAGGTGTGAGTATCACACAGCTGTGTGATTTTTACCACCGAGATGTCCGGGTTTCTGACCACTATTGCGGCCATAGCCCGTTCATTCTCGGCGATCACCTTCGCCGTGAGCCCAAAGCCTGGAATCTGTCCCTGAAATTGGTAAGGTTCCTGCATGAGCAACACGTCGATCTCCTTTGCGTGCATTAGCTCGCTCACCTCACCATGAACAATTAGCGCACGCCGCATATTATGCTGCGCGATGCGCAATTGCCTTAGAGGATTCTCCGGGTCGTGTCTATCCATAATTCGTTCGAGATACTGCAAGGTCGAGTGCTGCCTGATAGGCAGGGCAGTTCTTGTCTCGCGACTTATGGTCGTGCTTCTTGCCTCTTGCCTTACAGTTCGAGCAAGTTGGGGACTTACTCTTCGCTGTACAAGAGGCAATGGTATGCCCTTCTTCGGAGCAGTGACCGCAAACCTCGTTCTGCGCTTTACAATGTTTGGCCATGTGGCCAAACATTTGACACTTGAAGCATCGTGTAACAGAGACATAGTCCTGCACTCTGCATGCGGACCAGCCCAGGTACACTCTGCCCATGCTCTTCAGCCGCTGGCGAACCTGCGGACTGACTTCCATGACCCAGTTGGCAGTGTCCTTTTCCTTCGGGCCGGTTGCAAACCGGACCTTCAGGTTGGACGACACATCCCCCTGGGTCATATCGCTGAGGTTTTGCTTCCAGATGCTGGAAGAAACCTCCTCTTTCCTCATCGACTTGGGAACGTCGTACACTATAAGTGTAGGGTTCCTCAGAGTCGGTAGAGTAGCTGAAAGTCCTACTTCTTTCAGCTTCGCGCAGTTGACGAAGGCCTTCAGATCCTCCTTGCGCTCGGTCTCGACGGCTATGCCACCGGAGTGGATGCGTCGGACAGACCTAACGCGGATCTTGGCTTTCGCCGGCTTAACCAGTGACAGAACAGTTTGTTTGGTGACTTCACTGTTCTGTCCTTTCCCTTTCTGCGGGAAAATACGCACCACATGTCGTGGTGGTTTAACCGCTTCCGGGGAAACTCGATTGGCGTCGACCTTTACCGCTTGCGCGTAGGTCGTCGCCGCACGAACTGGTGCGGGTTTCGCAGTCGGACGGGAACCCGTCGTCTGTGAAACCGTCGGGGCAACCCTCTCCGCGATCCTCTGGGAGGCTCTCACCTCTTGCCGGATCGCCGCGAGCTGTCCTTTTAAGAAGGAGTTCTGGATAAGAACTTCCTGGACTAGCTCGTAGAGAGCTGCCGCGTTGCCAACGATCAAGGCTCCGGTTTCCTTGCTGAGCCTGGATTCTTTTCCAAGACAGCTGGTCCGGATACCCTTGAACAGTTTCGAGGCCTCTCCACTAATTTTGTCGAGAGGCCTGTTCGAAGGACCAGGTGTCGCCTCCGCCGACACCTTTCCTGGCATATTCTCGCCGCTTTTCCGGGCTTTCTCTGCCCTCTGCGGCTGCTCCTTCTTGACGACGGTTATCCAACCGTCGTCGTCGACTTTATGGCCCTTTCCTCCGTCCGGGGACGTGGCGTTGCCAGCTGAAGTTGCCTTCGGCTTTTTAGCTTCCGGCTTCTTCGGTGGATTTGTGCGGGGTGGTGTCCCCGGTCCATCCTTCTTGATATCCTTGATCGGCACAGGGGATATCGTTCCTGCCGGCTTAGGTGGTGAAGCCGTCTTCCGCGTCGAGGGTCTGGTGCAGGGGGGCGTTTTAGCGCCCTTACCCACTTCAACCGCCTTCGCGTTCTCTTTCTTCTGGGGTGGTGAGACCACCCCAGCTTTCTTACTCACCGTTGTTGTCCTACCGGGAGCAACAACAACGGTCTCCTTTCCTCCCTTTTCCCCCTTGCGGGGTACTAAGGCGTCTATTTTTGTGATTTTGACTTTGGGATCCATATTTGCTTGGATTTTGTTTCGTCCCGGCGTGTGTCCCGGCCTCCATGGACCCTCAAATGGAACCCGGCTCCGCCTGGGTTAGGACTTGCACCCGGGATATAGTCCGCGAACAAAGGCCGACCGGGCTTTCCCCGGACTCCTAGGTCCACTTCCTCGCCCAATAGAACCCACGAATGGTGTTCCGAGCCGATTGACTAGGCACAGGGCTGCTTTTCTCGCCTAGCCGCCTGTCTAGACGAAGCAGAGGCCAAAGGTACGTGTTGGGCAGCTACACTCCCGCAGGAGAGAGGGCCCTCAGATCCCAGGATCCTCCTTTCCGCCGACACAGGTCGCCACGCACGGCAAACACGTGGGGAACAAACCTCAAGCAGATGTTCCCTCTGCTTCGCTACGCCCGGTTTCTGCTCCCTGTTTTGCAGGGAACCCGCTGCGTAACTAGGACATGACCTCGGGCATCATGTCCCTGTAGCATTAGCTCCAAAACGTGGGACTCGTCCTTAGCACGACTAGTAGAACTCACTTTGCCATCATCAACTATGCTCTTGACGCTTCAGCGTCCTTTTGCCATCGCCAACGACGGGAGCTGCTGTCAGCAGCGCGACGACGGTCTTACATGTATAAATACATGTTGTCTTTCGTCGTTGGCGTACCTTTCAGTGTTTTCGTCATACGCTGCATATCCTTCCTATATGCAGCGTCCGTATGGCAAGGACTCCGAGTCTGACAGAGCCGTACACCACCGGTTTACAGCTCGGAGTTGAGCTGGTCTAGGCGGAGTCTTCTAATGGCCAGGGGAGCGATCCACGTTTCGAGGCCCGTCTCCCTACCTAGGATACTAGCGTGGTTTCCCAGCCGACACCTTCAGGCAGTAGGGAGCAGCTCAGCTACTTCTACGGTGGCCTCCTTCCGTCATTCGTCTGGCATTACGACGTCTGCCACCAGATGTTTTGGTGTGCTGGGTTCTGCCAAGCCCAGCGGCGTATTGCTTTTCCCAGCGGCGTATTGCTTTTGGGGACGCATACAGACGTCGTTTCGTGTCTCATCCTGATCTTGGTTTTTGCTCAACGTGAAAAGGGGGCATATAGCCCCCTTTTTGATTTCTGGTGTCAGGATCGCCTCCTCGGAAAAGCATTAAAGCAAAAAGGGGGCTTATAGCCCCCTGGTATGAGTTAGGTCTTTATTGGAGAAGCTCTAGGTGTTCGAGTAGGAACTTCGAAAAGTTCCTTAAAGTGAAAAAGGGGCATATAGCCCCTTTTTTGTACAATATACGCCTTCTCCAATAAGCCTTAACGTGAAATGGGGGCCGAAGCCCCCAGGTGTTAAGTATACGCTAGTCATAATGCTTCCCCATCTCTCTTTGCTTTCCTGACACCACTCCTTTCTGACATCTCTGTTTTGCACAGAACGAATGACGGATCTCGTCTTGCTCGGGTAGGTGGGGTCGCTACTCCCATACGGTGTGCCCCTGCACCGCCCCTGCCGAAACCAGAGCCCCGTTGGCCGGCATAAATGCCGTTTGCAGCGTCCACCGCGTGGAGGAGGGGTTGGCACATGCGATCCTGGTGCCGTATAGCAAGCTATACGCCCGGACGGCTTCTAGACGCCAGTAGATAGGGACAAGTATTGTCGCTTTGCCCTGAATGGGCCCTGGGATGCCTGTACCCTGCACGGAGGCTGGGCATACTCCCGGTACCAAGCGGTTTTTCTATCTACTTTCCGACGACAACGGCGAAGGGAAGCGTACGGTGTAGGTGTTCTACCGCACTCTGGGCTGGAAATACCCTGTCCTCGCCTTGCGGGTCTTTGGACAAGTTGAATCTACCCTTTCGGGAAGCAGCTCTCTTAGCCGACGCTCCAGGTTGCGAAGCAACCTGCAGCGTCGTTACCAGCGGGGGCCACGAGGAGGCGGAGCTGCCAGCTTTCGCTCGATTCCAGCAGGTTGGCACGAGCCGATTATTGCCTGCAACCACCGCAGCTTCTATCCAGAAGTCTGCCTGCACCGGTGATCGCAGGTTATACTACCTTAGGAATGTCCCTCCGTTCTGTGTTGTCCTGTCCTTGTGGTCGTGTCCTTGTCCTTGTGCGTAGTCCGGTTGTTTGGTTGTGGGTGTAGCTGTGTGTGTGCGTATGTGTTGGTGTGTGTTAGTGTATGTTGTCCAGGTTCCTCTTGATGTGTCCTTCTTCTTTCTTGATGTTCCACTGCACTTTTGATCCACTGCACTGTCATCCCGATTCGCGCGCGTTGTTGACCGAAAAAAAAAAAAAAAAAAAAAAAAAAAAAAAAAAAAAAAAAAAAAAAAAAACTCGCGATGTCGCGGATTTCGGATTTCGCGGTTTTCCGCGGTTTCGCGACCCACCACTCGCGGTATCGCGGTTTCGCGGTCGCGCGGTCTCGCGGTATCGCGGTTCCGCGGTGTCGCGGTCGCGCGGTATCGCGGTTTCGCGGTCGCGCGGTCACGCAGTCTCGCGGTGTCGCGGTATCGTGGTATCGCGGTTTCGCGGTCGCGCGGTCACGCGGTGTCGCGGTTAACGGTCACTCGGTCTCGCAGTATCGCGGTGTCGCGGTCTCGCGGTCGCGCGGTCACGCGGTCTCGCGGTATCGCGGTTCCGCGGTGTCGCGGTCGCGCGGTATCGTGGTTTCGCGGTCGCGCGGTCACGCGGTCTCGCGGTGTCGCGGTATCGCGGTATCGCGGTTTCGCGGTCGCGCGGTCACGCGGTCTCGCGGTATCGCGGTCGCCCGGTCACGCGGTGTCGCGGTTAACGGTCACTCGGTCTCGCAGTATCGCGGTGTTGCGGTCTCGCGGTCGCGCGGTCACGCGGTCTCGCGGTATCGCGGTTTCGCGGTCGCGCGGTCACGCGGTCTCGCGGTGTCGCGGTCGCGCGGTCTCGCGGTATCGCGGTTTTGCAGTGTCGCGGTCGCCCGGTCACGCGGTATCGCGGTTAACGGTCACTCGGTCTCGCGGTATCGCGGTGTCGCGGTCACGCAGTCGCGCGGTCACGCGGTCTCGCGGGTAGCGGTCGCACGGTCACGCGGTCGCGCGGTCACGCGGTCTCGCGGTATCGCGGTTAGCGGTCGCGCGGTCACGCGGTCTCGCGGTATCGCGGTTCCGTGGTTCACGACCTCGCGGTTCCGCGGTTCACGACCTCGCGGTTCGCGGTCCCGCGGTTTGCGATTTCGCGGCACACTGTTGCGCGGTTCACAGTACGACGTTCGTAGTGCGGATTCGCGGATCCGCAGCCCTCGGTTCGCGGTGTCACGACTCGCGGTTCGCGGTGTCGCGGCTCGCGGCTCGCGGTTCGCGGTTTGTCGACACTCACTGCACTGCACTACACTGTGTTCTTCTTCTCTCTTCTTTCTTCTTTCTTCTTTCTTCCTAGTTGTCCTGTTGCCATCCCACGTAGGCTGGGGTCTCTTTGGCCTTGAGCGAGGCTCGTGCGAAGTCGCGGAAGTGTCGGAAATTGGTTTTGGAAACCAACTCCGCTTCCGCGACCGGCCATCCGCAGCCGTTAAGCCGCAGTGCCGTCTTCAAGACCGCCCTGGCCGCCTCGTGCCTCGGACAGTCGAGAAGTATGTGCTTCGGCGTTTCCTCGCCGGTCCCACATTCGCACATTGCAGTTTCACTCAGAGCGAAGGATCTGAGCTTCCACCTGAAGTTACCGTGACCACTAAGAAATTGCGTGACATAGTGGTCCAGTTCTATCCAGGTGGCCCGTGTTCTCTGCCGGACGTCTCCGAAGAACTCGAAGGTCGTCCGACCATGGGTCGAAACCTGCCAACGCTCCTGCCAGGCATCCAGCATTTCCGCCGCCGCCCGTCTTCTTTCTTCGCCGTAATCCCGGCCTTCCTCTTCCTCGTTGCCGTTGTTTCGTCCTCTTCTTTCTTCCGTCCGAATCCAGTATCTTCTTGCCCTCTCTTCCACCACCAGGTCGATCGGGGGTTCGCCCGCGATCACCGTTAGTGCGTCCGAGGCCGTCGTGCAATACGCCTTGGTGACTCGAAGGAGAGCCTGTCTCTGAGAACGAGCCAGCATCCGTCTTGCCGTTTTGTTCATCAGGTCGCTCCAGCCCGCCGCTGCGTACGTGGTTATGGGTACAAAGAGCCCCCCGTACAAGAGACGGAGTGCACGATGTCCCAGTCCCCAGTTCGCTTTGGCCACCTTCGCGAGACTGTTGAACAAACCTCTGCATTTCTCCGAAGTTGTCACGATATGCGTGTTCAACCGGAGTCCTTTCTCAAAATGTACTCCTAAGTACCTGATTGCTGGCTTCATCCTTATGCCTCTGCCGGAGATGCGGATGGTCGGTGGACGCGCTGCATCGAGCGATCCTTTGACCAAGAGCATCTCCGACTTTTCGGCTGAGAGTTCCAGCTTCCTCCTTCCGCACCACTCGGACATTGCCGTGGCGACCCCCTGGCCCTTCCTTCTCAGCTCCTCTCTCGAGTTGCCGGAAATCACGACCAGGACGTCGTCCGCATAGGCAACCGGTTCACATTCCAGCTCGTCGGATGTGAGAACCGCCAGCAGGTCATCGAAAATTAGGTTCCAAAAACTTGGACCCAATATCGAGCCCTGCGGGCAGCCTCTGGTAACGGGTTTCCGGACTGAGTCTTGTTTCCCCACGATCTGTACTGCCCTCTCCGAGAAGTAACTTTCCACTAGCCTGTATAGGTTTCGTGGGCAGTCCCTTCTCTTGAGTTCGTACAGGACATTTGGCCACCATACGTTATCGAAAGCGCCCGAAATATCGAACGCTATCGCAATCACGTATTTTGCCTCCGCGAATTCCCTTTCCCTAAGAATACTACGAAATTTAACGATCGCCTCCTCCGTCGACCGTCCAGGTTTAAACCCGTATTGTCGGTCGGAGGTTAGGTCATGATCGAGGAAAATACTCGCGAGTCTGTTCGCCATCAGTCGTTCGAGCAGCTTCCCTACCATTGAAAGCAGGCAAACTGGCCGATACGACTTCGGGTTACTCCTATCCTTGTCCGGACCCTTGGGTATTGTAATGATGGTACCCACCTTCCAACGAGCTGGGAATACTCCCCATTCGAGGCATCCGTTGCAGAGCCTGAGGAGCTCCTCGTGGAGACATCCCCAGGATTTCTGGATAACTTCCACCTCGATCCTGTCCGGCCCCGGACATTTACCTTTTCTGAGGCGCGTTACAGCGGCACTCAGGTCTTCCCACTGAAATGGGGGGCTGTCCTCCGTTGTTGGCTGGATTCGGACTTCCATACGTGTCCTTGCTTGTTCTGGGGTGTCTGTCTCCATGTCGTCCTCCGGGACGAGCGCCGTCAACATCGCTTCCGCGGTTGATCTCCACGAGGTCGTATGACCCCCGTGTGGCAGTTTGATCGAGGAAGTGGCTTCCTCCCTCCTGAGTTTCCCCAGGGATGTTTTCGTTGCGACACCCCAGACTTCCTGGTTCCCTTGGCTGGTGACGAACTGGCGCCATGAGCGATTCTTCTCGCTCGTCACCTTTTTTGTATAGGTTCTCCTGAACCGTCGATATTCCTGTTTAAGTATCTCCCTCGTCGGGGGATCGTGTGTCCCCTGATACAGTCTTCTTGCTCTGTATGTTGCCCTCTTCATCCTTGTTAGTTCCTCTGTCCACCACGGTACAGATTTCTGGTGCCATTTCTTTTTGGGCATTGCCGCTTCGCAGGCGGTCAATATTACCCGCTCCATGGTTTCCGCCATTGCCTCGACGTCCTGCCGACTGTTTAGGTCGGCGTTCGTCAAGGAGCGCTTCTCCTGGATGAGTGTCCTCTGGAGCTTGTTCCAGTCGGCCTTCCTGGTGTTGTACCGTGGTTGTAGGGGCGGCGGCTGTCCTCTTCGCATGCCGAGGTTCAGGCGCGTCTCCAGGATTCTATGATCGCTGGAGGTTCCGTCCTCGTACACTTTCCAGCCGTGTACGAGCGGTATAGCTTCCCAGGTCGCGAGAGTGACGTCGATGTTCGACGATCCTCGCGTATTCTCAAACGTGGTGGGATGTCCCGCCTCGTTTAGTACCAACAAGTTATGTCTGATGAGTAATTCCTCTAGTAGTTCCCCACGTTCGTCGGTGACTCTACTGTTCCATACATGTGACTTCGCGTTCGCGTCCGCGCCTATTATAATTCTATTCCCCCTTAGCCTTGTTAGTACTGTGTCGAGGTGGGCTAGCCCGAGTTCAATATTTTCCGACGGCGGAAAGTATTGACTCACTACGTACAGTTCCGTGCTACCGTCGAAGAGCTGAACACAGACGCAATGCGTTGTGCACAAGTCTGCGATTTTGAGCACGGAAAACTTTCTATTCCTCACACATACGGCCGCGAGCGGCGGTTCGTCTGCGTGGTTGTGAAAAACTATCGTAGCGCCCGTCCCGAAACCTGGGATAACTCTTTTAAAACTATACGGTTCCTGCATAAGCAGGATATCCGCATCAGTTTCCTCCATTTGTCGCCTGACCTCGTGTGGCACGACTTTCGACCGCTGCATGTTAAGCTGCAGGATCGTTATTCCTCGGCCATCTGTAAGTAGATTATTATCCATAAATGGTTCTACTTACTGACCTCTCGAGAGCCTTCTGGTATCCTGGGCAGGCCGTGCTGGAGGCGGCATGATCCCCTTTTTTGCCGGCGCGCCTGCAGTTCACGCATACTGCAGGCTGGCTCTTCCTTGGACACGCCTTCGCGCAGTGTCCTGTATGCGTGCAGTGGCCGCATACCTCCTCCTTTTGGCGGCAGTGCTTCGCAATGTGGCCAAATCCCTGGCACTTGTAGCATCGGCTGATTGCGATGTAATCCCGGACCTTGCACGCGTTCCATCCAAGGAACACTTTGTGGGCCTCGACCATTTTCATCCTTAGACTAGGGGAGACCTCGACCACCCAGTTGGTCTCTTCCCCGTCCTTCCTGCCGGTGCGGAAGCAGAATTTAATCCCGCTCGCTTCTTCCTCAGTGAATACGCTCGTATTCTGTTTCCTGAGGCTTGCCCGGATCTCCTTTTCCGACATCCCTCTCGGAACATCGAAGAGCAGCATCCGTGGGTTCTTATTGACCGGCGTCTTCACGGTCAATCCTGCGTCCTTCAGCTTTGCACTCTCCTTGAGGGCTTGGGCTCCCTCCGCTGTAGTCGTTTCCACGGCAATTCCGTTGCCGTGAATTTTCCTGACGGCCTTCACCTGCATGCCCCTCTTCCTAGGGTTCACCAGCGTGAATACCGCCTCCCTTGCTTCCTCGCTCGTCCGTATCTCTCCATCTTCCTTGTTAGGAAAAATCATGACCACGTTCTTCGGTGGCCCGATTACTGGAGGTACGCCCCGTGGTAGCTTCGCTGACCCCATTTTCAGTTTCTCCGCATAGGAGAGTACTGGCTGCGGTGCCTCCGCCTTCTTTACAGCTCGTTCCAGGCACCTGCTTGCCTGGATCGACTTCTGTACGGCCCCGTTCAGCGTTGCCTCGGATTTCCTCGAATCAAGGGCGGCTTGTTCGAGTTTCCCCTCGAGGAAGCTGTTTTGCTGCAGGAGGTCCTGCACATGGCCCCTCATTTCCTTGAACAGACGCAGTATCACCGTCGCCTGCTCCTTGTTGACCTTTTTTGCTGGGTCCATACAGTACGCCAGCATCCGGTCTTCCACCTTGCACGCTGCTTCCTTAATGGAAGCGGCAGTCTTCTGCTCTCCCGGAGAGGGTTCCACTGCCCTCTTCTTCTTCTTAACTCCCTCGGTGACGGTGTCTTTGACCGGCGTAGTGCTGGCCTTCCTCTTCGCTGCCGGAGGTTGTCCCGCCTCCGTGGTCTTCACCGGTGTCGAGGTCGGTGCTGCTGCTCCCGTAGTCCTTGCTGGCGCTGTTGTGGCTGCTGCTATCGTTTTGGTCTTGTCGCCCAAGCGCGACAAGACTACCTTCGCCGGCGCGGTCGGCGCCATACTGGAGCGGGGACCGTCCCCCACTCCTCTTCTTTGCTCGGATCCCGTCGGATCCGCTCGCGTGCGGTCGGCCGGTTGCAGCGCTCGGAGCTCGCCCCCACTCCTCCTCGGCGATCGGGCCCCGTCGGCTCGGCTCGAGTGCGGTCGTCCGGTCGGTGGCGCGGTCGAATCCAAGATGGCCTCGCCCGCTCTACCAGGTGCTGATCGCGCGTCACGCGCTCGACCCAAGATGGCGTCACTGACGTCACTGGGCGTTGGCTACGTGCCACGCGGTCGGCCCAAAATGGCGGCGCTGACGTGGCCCGCCCGGAATTCTCCCTCGGTCGACGTTCGCGCACTTCTAATTGCTGCCAAAAATCGAAATCTAGACCGATTTCGATTTTCGAGCAGCCGTTCTGTCCGTACTAGTGTCTGCTATCCACTGCCGCGATCTCACCCCGATATCTAGCCTGACGGCTGAGATATTCGGTGAAAAACCCGCACGGTCACCACGAGGATATTGAAATTACAAATCTCGTTTGAGTTTTTGCACTTCACCTCAAGGAAAACCACAGAAAACAGCACCACGATACGAATAATTCCTAGGGCTATGCCCAATAACACGGATCTAACGCGGTCACGCCCGTAGATTCCAGGTAGCCCTGGAAATTCCGGCCGCGCCCCGGGAAAAACCCACGCGGCGATGACTCACCGTCGCGTCACTCCTCGCCTATAACGTTCTTAAAAATCGAATTTTCGTCCGATTTTCAATCACGAAGCGGCGTTCTGTTCGTGATAATGCGCACTATCCACTGCCGCGGTT